>NW_005371320.1:213273-221088 GCF_000412655.1 Myotis brandtii
GGCAGGCAGGCAGGCAGTCTGAGCGCTGGCTGGTCGAGGGGGTGGCTTTCGGATAAGCAGCCGCAGGCGGTGGGTCGCGCTGGTTGGGCCTGGGAAGCACCCGTCACGTGTAGCACCCATCAGTTAGCACCCGTGGAGCGTGCTGCATAGCGGAGGGGAGGCAGGGCTCGGCTTCTAATCACAGTTGGACCATTGAGAGAAGGTAAACAGTGAGTTGAGAAAATGCCGGTGGGGCGGGCGCAGGCCGGGCCCAGGGGCCTCCAGGCCACCCTCCCAAGGGCGGTGGTCCCGGAGGCCAGGGGTCGGCCTGGCAGGCCCCAGAGCGGCGGTCTCTGGAATGCTCGAGGGCCCACGCCTGCGCCCAGACCAGGTGGCTCACCTTTGGGCCTAGAGATTTGGGGTCTGTGATAATCAGGGGTAACTGAGCAGTGGGGCCCCCAAAGCCGAGATGGAGCTGGCTCCCCCCAGCAGGGGCAGAGCTGCCTGGGCCGGTGAGACAGAGCTAGTGGTCGTGGAGGCTGGTCGCACGGTCACTCCCTAGAATCAGAGCACACAGAGCTTGGGTCGGGAAGCAGCGTGCAACGGTAAGGCACAGGTACAGTATGCCACCACCTCTACGCAAAGATGTCACTTCCGGAGGTCGGAACAGAACGCAGCAGTATGACAGAATGGAGGGACACCTGCCGTGGCCACCTTCAGCACACGTCACCCGCCCACCCGGCGCTGGACGCCAGGGTCGGCGCTGTCGGCGATCGAGACCGTCGGAACTCGTGGGCACAATTTAAAGCCTGCAGGACTTTGTTCAGAACTCCGAAGTTCAACTAATGCCCTATTTTAGGGTGAAAACAATTATAAATCTGAAATGATGCACAGCATCCATGAGCAATTTCCTTTCGTAATAATTTGAAGTAGTGTCATTGACTACGACAGATATTGAAGGTTTACATTTCTAACGAGAAATAACACAGATTGAATATTCTCTTTCCTATCACAAGTGATAACCAGTGTTGGATAGTTTACATTTTCTTCCAAGAAATATAAGTCTATCAACGTTTTAAAATAAAATGTCTGCAGTAACCATTATCTTAGAACTTTAAATTAAAAAATGATTCTGAATTTAGAGACTTCCAGAAAAGACCGAGGTGACTTCAGGGTCTTCTGACAAACAAATTATTAAAACAGAGACCAGGTGAGGCCTTAAAAATAGACAATATGCTGTATTTGAAACAAGATTGCACTCTTGAGCTTTAGAACGAATATATCAGAACTGCATTATTATTTCATAAACTCTTCTTTAC
Organism: Myotis brandtii; assembly: GCF_000412655.1. Lineage (NCBI taxonomy): Eukaryota > Metazoa > Chordata > Mammalia > Chiroptera > Vespertilionidae > Myotis > Myotis brandtii. The sequence goes on from NW_005371320.1 coordinate 214,572, forward strand.
TTAACATGCTGACATGTCCAGCTAGCCCAGGCGTGTGTGCATGTGGTGGGTGTGTCTTTTGTGTGTTCAAGTTTCAGGAAGAAAACTCATGGTTCTTTTTGGAGCCTATGTGTCTTCCACCTTCATGAATGAGACCTTTAAAAATGGAAATGAACCTTCTCCGACAGCAGTGTTCCTCGCCGCAGGATAAAGAATTCTTCAGTGAAGTGTTGCTAGTCTATAGAAAGCGTCCCCCGGCTGGCTCCTCCCGCCGGCCCGCGGCCGCCTCCTGCACTTCCTGCTCCACAAGGTCCTTACTGAGCGTGAGGACCCCGGTGGAGACAGCAATTCCAACCCCCGAGGAGTTGCCTTCTGCTCAATCCGCCCCCTGTGGCTGTCAGGGGTCAGGCAGGTCCGAAGTATCCACTATGACTTTAATAAAAATGGTGTCATCTTTGATGTACGTCCCGTTCTCCAGCACAGTCTGTGCCACGAACACTGGGCAGCCGGAGGCGATGTTCATCTCCCCGCTGGGCTTCTTGAAGCTGCTGCTGTTGGGGTCCGGCTTGAACGCGTCCCCCAAGTGGCGCCGCGAGGAACCCTGGTCCATGAGCATGAGCGTCACCTTCTGCTTGAAGGGCCAGGGAAGCAGAGCGTCGTACTCTCCGCGCATGATGACAAAGAAGAGTGACAGGTGCGTGCCCTTGCCCATGCCGTCCCCGTTCAGGTAGACCCGGGCGCACATCTTGTAGCCGAAGTAGCCGGTGTAGAAGGGCTGGCTGTACAGGGACAGCGTCTTCCCCATGACGGCCTCCTGCTTCCGCCGCTTGTAGTCACGGATCTTCCAGATGAGCACACCGTTGTAGCTGGCAGTCTCCAGCACCTGGAAGCGCAGGTCCATGTCGGCCAGGCGGATGTCATGGACGCTCAGCATCTGGTCGTGCCGGCTCAGCTGGGACTCCAGCAGGCCTGGCGGGCGAACAGAGTGGACAGGGGGTGAGGGTGTCAGCGGGGTCAGAAAGGGAGAGGCCGGCTCTCACCAGTGCCTGCACTAAACACTGAGAAACCACCGAGGGTCCTGGCGGTGGAGGACAAACGCCACGCAGCTGACCTGACACAGGGGCCCACACACCCAGGGTGACAGTTGCTGAGATGCACCAGCCTGGGGTCCCTGGGCACCTCTGCAGCATCCACAACAGGGAGCCGCTGGGGGCGGGGAGGGCGCCCCTGTCCTTCCAGCCCAAGGCTCGGGGTCGTCTGTGCCCCGAGTTCCAGTGGCTCCTCTCCCACCTCATGTCCTCGTGCAGCTTAGTCCAACCCCACATGTTTCTCTCACCACCAGTCTTTTCACGCAAACACTCTGAACATTCATTCAGCCCCGAGTCACAGGCCCAGAACCGCCAGCTGACACACATGGGCCTCGCCTGCCCGTCACCTCCTGCTCCTGGGCGTCATGAGCACCTGCCTGGCAGGCTCTGCCCTCCACCTGCATCCCCTCACTGGCCTCGAACGGAGGGGACAAGTCTGTGGGACCCATTTCTTTCAGCCAAAGACACCTCAGCAGGAGGCCTGCCGCCTGGGCACACGCTGCACCTGTAACGGACGTCCTGGGCCCCACGTGCCGAGGGGACCGCCTACCCCTCAAGTTTGAGCCGCAACCCGTACCTGGGGTCGCAGGAGTCTGCGAAGTGTGCCCCGTCCCAGTCCCTCTCAGACATGTCACTGCCCTGCCCGCCCGCGCTCACCTGTGTTGCGGGCCGCCTGCCCTGAGCTTTTGTCCACACTCTCCAGCTCGGTCACCCGGTTCTGCAGGGACTCCACACTGCTCTTCATGCTGTCTGCTTCCTCCCAGTTCTGCCGGAAGGGGCGGATCTCCTTGTCGAGCTCTTTCAGTTTCTCTGCTTGGCTGTCGATTACTCGCTTCCAAACCAAAGGCATCAAAAAGACAAACACAGTTAGCACTCTCTGGAAACACCCGTGCCACCACTGGAAGAGGCTGGGTAGGAGCGGAGCGGCCAGCTCAGGGCCAGGGCAGCCCCGAACCTGCCCCTGCACACGGGCCTCTCGTGAATCTCAGGAGACATGAGGGATGAGGGTCCACGTTCCCAGAGGGGACCAAGCTCAGCACAGGTCTCACCCGCCGATGGCAGGGAAGGCAGCCCACGTCCCTCTGTCCTGGGGAGTCTCAGGTTCATGATGCTCAAGTGACACCACTGGCCCTGTTGGAAGGCCTGTCCTGAAAGGCTCTCCAGCCATCAGCAGGGGCCAATGTGGCCTCCTCCCTGGCTGCCTGGGCCCAGGGCTGAGGGAACAGAGCCCTGGCGGGGGTGGGGTGGGGGGGTGAGGGGATTGCTTCCGCCCCTGCTCCCTGCTCCACATCCCACGTCCTCCAGGCCACAGAACACCACACTGCTGGCCCACACGTGCTATTGACAGCGAGGCCTGGCTTTACGCTATTTTAACTTTTAAACATATTTTTATTGATTTCAGAGAGGAAGGGAGAAAGAGAATCATTTATTGGCTGCCTCCTACACACCCCACACTGGGGATCAAGCCCACACCTCGGGCATGTGCCCTGACTGGGAACTGAACTGTGACCTCCTGGTCCATAGGTCAATGCTCAACTGCTGAGCCACGTGGGCCGGGCTCTGCTATTTTAATTTAGATAATTCAGAAAACCTTTCCTCCCAGAAACACACAAACCATTTACATCTCTAGAGGGGCTGGAGGAACGAGACCTGCACTCCAGCTAAAGGACTGGCATGCCCACTGCCCAGACCAGGCCAGGACCTAGAGTTTTCACTTCTAAAAAGAATTTGCATTTGTGACATACAGCTCCTGGAGGCTGGGCAATGCGCCCCTATTAAACTGGGGGGCGGGGAGGGGCCAAATTCACTTCCCCTTTTGAAAGCCTATTTTTAAACACATAAGTTTCAGCACCTTTGGGGGATGTTACTAACCACGAAGGAACAAACATGGCTTACTTTTTTGGGGCAAAAACAGTGTTACTCTTCCTCTTCTTTCCAAGAAAGCCTGGCATGGGCTCGTGTTTAAAAAGGAAAGATGATTCCTCCTCCTATGCGGGGGCTTTTTACTCTAAGGCGGGGGCTGTGGGCATTTCCTTGGCCCCCGAGTCTGCTTTCGGGGCACGGCTCTTCACACTAGCGAGCACCACACGCAAGGTGCCTGTAGCAGGGTATGCACTCGCCCTGTGAGGTGACAGGCGGGGCTCCCAGGGACTGTAAAGGAGACCCGCAGCGACCGGCCGGTCGTGAGTGATGCTGAGGGAGCCGGGAGCCTGGCCCAAGACACGCCCCGCATGCATGTCTCATGGAGCCTCCTGCCCTCCCCACCCCACAGGGAGGAGCCTGGGACAGCGGCCTGTGGGCATGTGGTCACCTCAAGGACAGAACTGTGGTGTCTGAACCATGAGCTCCCGTACGGACAGCAAGGCCCGGCTCCGGAACGCGGGCACGCTCACGGGCACATGGGCACAGACAAGGCTCAACCCAGTTCTGTAGGAGGGGCTCCACACAGCGAGGGAAATGGCCCTTTCAAATGACCGTCACCCGTACGAACAGCACTGCTTGAAGCAGAGGCCGGTCCAGGCCGAGCGTTCGCTGAAAAGCCAGCACAGGGGGCTTCATTCCTGAGGAGCAGGCTCCACCTGGCAGCTGCAGTTTCCATGAGAATAGATCTCAAGCGCAGGCGTAGGGCTTTCAGGAAAAACGCATTCAGGAGCCGAGATAAACTGTGGCCGCACACCACGTGGCAACCCGAGCTCGGGGCCTGCCTGCAGTGCACCAGCTCCTTTCTGTCACCCACACACGCCTGTCCCAGACCCGCCACTGCCAGAGCCCTGGGTCCTCCCAGACCCTCCTGACAACGCGACCTGGGCCTTACAGTATACCCAGGCTGCCTTTCTAATTAAGGAAAAGGTTCTTTAAAACGTCCAATATTAAGCTGACACACTCTTCACTTCCACCCGAGTCGTCTGTCTGCATCCCTGTCCGTGGGAACCCTCTGCTCAGATGCGCTGCCGCTGCGTCCGGGACTTTAGGGCCCACTGGAGGGTCAGAGCACTGGGTGGGTCCCGATGCACGGGGCTGTGGGACAGCGAGAGGGTGGGGTCCACCAGGCTTCCTGGAGGAGGTGGCACTGACACCTGAGGTGTCTGAGGAGGAGCCAGAGCCAGGAAAGGTGGGTGGGGAGAAGACCCATTTCTCTGCACTGTGGACACACAGGTGACAGAGTGGCCGGGCAGCTGGGGCGGGGGTGGGGGGGGGGGTCTGAGCCGAGGAAGGAAGTAACGGCAGGTGCGTATCTGCGCTGGCTCGGCTGGGGGGGGCCTGCAGGGACGGCAGAGGAAGCGCGGGGCTGGCACACACATCTGGCGCACAGCCATGGGGCTCAGAAGACCCGCGTCTACTGAGACGGACGGATTTTCTCTCCTCCAGCCACGCGTTGGAACCTCCCAGCGGGGTCAGCGATCAACTGCACTCCACTCCTGGCTGGATTCCACGTGAGCCTGCGGGGAGCCGAGATCAAGCCGGCTGGAGCCCCCGTTTAAATACAGCCTGTCCCCAGGTCCTCTCTCTGGAGAAGGACACCAGCGAGCGGAGCCCCGCCTCCTCGTTAGTGCGCGGCGGGCGCTGTGCGCTTCACCTCACCATCCCGCAACCTGGCTTCCGCCTTCCTTAGATCTCATGGGTTTATTCAATCACAGAAGCTTTAAAATGTAACTCACATGCAGTGGAATGACTAAGCTCTACAGAAAAGGACATTAAATTCCAACTTTTCTCACCGAAAGAGGAAGTGAATGCAGAGAGAATCCGGAGGTTTCCAATGAGGGCGTCTATGACCTCATCATCAGATTCCAACGTCTCGGTTACACTTGAACCCACGACCTATCCATGCTTTCTTATGCTGTTGATATTTTTAACAGGTGCAACTTCCTCAGCCTTTCCATGCGCCCCTGAGCCCCAGGTCAAACAGAGCAGGTTCACTACAAATGGCTCGTCCTGCGCCCCAGGCAGGTGAGGGCCCTGGTCAGGTGTATCAATGGTTAGAGCACTGGCCTGTGCACAGGAGGGTCTTGGGTTAGATACCCGGGTCAAGGGTATGTACCTGGCTTGCAGGTTCGATCCCCAGCCCAGGTCAGGGCACATGCGGGAGACAACCAATTAATGTGTTTCTCTCACGTCGATGTTTCTATCTCTCTCTTCCCACCTACCACCCCCCCCTCTAAAAATATCCTCGGGTGAAGATTAAAAAACAACAATAACACAAAAAACACCACCAGGGACTTCCCGCAGGAGGCTTGCTGGTGGTTTACGATGCTGTACTTTTTGGCTATTCAGCGCTAACGACCTGTACCTTTCCTAACACAACCTAGCTTTTCAGTGTTTTTCCTCATCCCTGGACAGGCACGAAGTCCAGACCATGAAGCTCTTAACGAGTCCCTGTGCAGCGCCTGAGGGCGGGCTGACCAGCCTCCAGGGCTGAAGCGGGTGGAGAGGCCGGGCTGAGCTCGAGGGCCTCTCTCCCAGGGGAGGCCGAGCCCGGAGGAGCCATCTGGCCGGCACTGGGGTGTCTGACGCACGCACAGCACGAGCAAGCGCTGTGCAGACAGCAGCCGCCAGGACACACTGACACGGGCCTCGCAGACCGAGCTGGCAGCAGGTGGGACCATCCTTCTCTCCAGGCCCAGCCACGCCGGCCTCTGCCCGGGCAGCGAGGGCCAGTGCTGCTGCTCTGCACCCACGGGGACTCGGGTGAGGGAGCCCGAGAATCGCCGGGAAATTTGGAACCAGAGAGTTTGCCTTCACTTCTGTGGGAAGTGAAACCTTACACATAACCACCGATGAACACGAAATCCTCAAAAATAAAAGGGCTAATGTTTAAATCACGGGCTGTGAGTCTTGCTGCACCCACAGCGGGTCAAAGGCAGAGAGAGGGGAGGAGGCAGGGGCCCTGTCCTGGGACCGCCCCACCCTCCATCCAGCCAGGCGATGCCTCTTACCTGTAAGTGCAGTATTTTGGATTCATTATTTCGCAGCATTTCCTTTTGTCTCTCAATTTCAATCTCAAAGCTGCATATCTGGTTGTGCAAGCTTTGTATGCTCTTGTTTTTCTCCACACTTTCATTCTGCAGCAAGGAAACCTGAAAAAGGAATGCTGCCATTAAGCGAACAAAATGCGGTTTAATATTAACGAGTAACCATTCGGCTTTCGGAAGGCAGGCCTGAGCTCCCGGGGAGGCTTCCGGGAGACACCCCTTCACCCCGGACCGCGCAGGGCGATGGGCTCGTGAATTTCAGGATGAGCGGGACGCTCTCTAAAGGTTTTGCTGGAAATTAATGAGCCTCTCGCCGGAGAGGCTTTCAGACTCGGGCCCGGAAACGCACTCACATGGCCCCCTCGCCCTGCGTGTGCGCCTGAAAAGCAGGCAACACAGGCGGCGCTGGTCCTCACACGGGTTCCCTCTCACTCCGTTCGCTGTAAATAACGTGGTCACAACCCGCTGCGTTACCTCGCA
>NW_005371320.1:222143-222491 GCF_000412655.1 Myotis brandtii
CCCCAGACGGTGCTGCTCCCTGGGGCGCGAGCCTCTGAAATGGAAGGTGTGACGGCGCCTTTAACTCCCGGTTTCACAGGACATTTTCTATAGTTTGACCCCGAATGTGAGGCCCAGTCTCCGAACCGACCCACACGCCCATTCCTGCTGCGTGAACCTGCCTGAGGCCCCCCTGCAGGACCTGCGCCAGGAGGAGCCCTTCGTACGAAGGACACGTGGCCTCCATCTTGGTCCAGCTCTGCTTTGGGCCCAGTGAAGAGCGAGGGTCCGCCCGCGGGGGCGGGGATGCAGGGGAGGCAGCGGGGGTTGGGGCCCCTTGGGACGGACATAGGCGGGCAGACCCTTGAG
>NW_005371320.1:222646-229712 GCF_000412655.1 Myotis brandtii
CAGCTGGATAAGCGGCTCATCCTCACGAGCGAGAACCTTTTCAATAAATGAGAAGGGAGAGACTAAAGCCCCGACATCTATGCCTATAAATTTTTTTTAATTCCTCACCCAAGGGTGTTTTTCCATTGACTTTTTAGAGAGCGGAAGAGGCAGAGAAACATCGATTCATCGCCTCCTGCACGTACCCGGACCAGAGCCCTGGCCAGAGAGGAGCCTGCAACCCAGGTCTGTGCCCTTGACCGGAAATGAACCCAAGACCCTTCAGCCTGAGGCTGGCGCTCTATCCACTGAGCAAAACCGGCCAGGGCAAAACCTATACTTTTTAAAAAGGCAGAAACAGTAGTCTCCAAAGAAAAGACTTGTAGGAAAACCACCGAGAACAGAGCGTAGACACACGGCTGATAGGACACCACACGTGACTCAGTGACGACGTTCACTGCACGGCCAGCGGACGCCTGCTCCGTGTGCGTGTGCATCTCCAGCTATAGCATCTATACTGAAACGCTGCTTTATTTCAAGTATGTGAATATTTAAATTGCCTGGATTTAACTGAAAAGAGGCATTCGGATCCGCTCAGACAAGGCTGACCGGGCTGCTCGGCTGCTCAGGGCCTCCGCTGCGCTCTCACCAGGAGTGTGCTGGGCGCCCAGGTTTCACTTTGTAAGTAACCCGCAGCGAGTGACCCCAGGACAACTCCATCTACTCTCAGGTCCTCACCTTCTCGGAAAAGGCCTGCCGAGCAGCACCCCCTGAACCAGCTCCCCAGGAAGGGGCTGCTAACAGCCCGCCCACAACCAGCCCCTCCAAGGGCAGCCGGGCGAGTGAGTCCCTCTGGGGAAGGGCCTGCTCGGAGCCCCAGCTCCCACGGTGCCGCTTGAGAAGCCGGTGGAGTGCCTGTGACATGAGATGCCTTCCCGGTCGGGGCTGGCACCTGTTCTCTAAGGGCCAGAGGGTAGGATGTGAGCTGTGCGGCCCCCGGTGTCCCAGCTGCTCCACTTGGCTGCAGCCATAGCCAACGTGGGAAGGAATGAGCCCGGTGCCCAATACGACTTCATTTATAGGAGAGGGGGGTCTGCATGTGTGGCAGTCCCTGTCCAGAGCAATGCTAAGATAACCACACGATTTTTAAAAAGCACGGCACACGTGCTGGCAATAAAAAAACAGAACAAATGCAAACACCTTCACAGTGAGACTGTGTGAGGAGAATTTACTTGACCATCTCTGGGTGCTGCTCCTTTCACCCTCAGACAGTGAATCACTATAGAAAAGGTCTCTCCCATAAAGTGGAGGAGACCACGGAGAGGACCAGCGGCAGCACGTGGGTGTCCTACCTTCTTCTCCAGGGAGTTGCTCCACTCCTTCAGCAGATTCACGTGCTGCACCGCGGAGCTGGCCTCGTGCGCCTTGATCTGCTGGTTCGTCCCCTGCAGAGCAAAGTGCAGGGCATTAGCCCTGGTCACCCACAGCAGAGCAGAAAGCCCGGAGAAGCCTGAACCGGAGGCAGCACCCAACGGGAAGCGGGAGCCTGGCTCCTGGGATGTGACTGACTGCCGTGCCCAGCGGCCCCACTCCACTGTTAGCGGGCGCACGGGAGGCGGCTCTGAAGTTGTACAGGGATCTCGGGCTCACGGCTTCACTCCTAAGCTGCTCTCACCAAGTGCCTTCTCGGCTGTTTCATACTTACAACATCAAGAAATTGAATTTCAGACATATCATTTTCCTTCCTTTAGAAATTTATTCATTAAAATATAAACGGGTTTGGACAGCTTCAGTTACAGCTAGATACTGATACAGTAATCGAGTGAACATGTAATCAGATGAGGGTTCTGACTAATTCACCAAAACATTAACTTATCAGTGACATACACTGTAGCAGGAAATGTACCGCTCGCTGTTCTAAAGCTACTTAGGAAGTTACACAGAAACATAAATAAACCAGCTACAGAGTACATAAGATGCAGACCATCTCAGGAACAAGCACAGCAAGTAGTGCTTCCATACTTAGGAAGTAATTGATAGGAAAATAGAATTTGTTTTGATATTGGAAAATTAAGAAGCCACAGGAAGCATTTTAATGATCTCCAAAACATATACTCTGTACAGAGAATATTCCTATGTATATGTTGACATAAGTGTTGCTATATGTCAACATATACATACACAGACACAGAATGAAAGGTACTACACACGACATCACAGGGGCGAGGCTCCGTCCCCAGGAGACTGGGGCAGAGAGAAGCTACAGTTCTCTTCATGCTCAGGCTTTCACTTCCTGAGAAAATACTAGGACAGCATGTCTCGGTACCAACTTCATACCGATGTGCGGCTCATACATAAAGTTAAATATAAAATACTTTAATAGTAATAGATACTGTCTTTTCATAGTTTTAATATTAAGATACACATTTAAATAGAAACTCAGTTCAAATTCACTAGCAATCTCAGACGTGTTAAAAACAATAAATAGCCGGGCCGGCGTGGCTCAGTGGTTGAGCGCCGACCTATGAACCAGGAGGTCATGTTCAATTCCAGGTCAGGGCACAGGCCTGCGTTGCAGGCTTGATCCCCAGTGAGGGGCATGCAGAGGCAGCTGATCAATGATTCTCTCTCATCATTGATGTTTCTATCTCTCTCTCCTTCGCCCTTCCTCTCTGATATCAATAAAAACATATTTAAAAAAAAAAAAAATATATATATATATATATATATACTTAAAAAAACAAAAAGTCAGAAACAGGTTTGTCACAGCAATGACGGAGACGTCCTCTCCATGCTGCTGTCCCAGGAGGTGTGGCTTGCATGCAGAATGCATTTATGGATGCACACGTGTGTGACGCTCACCAGTGCACCGATACGCACACTGCTCACACCAGCCGGCTACAGACTTACTCACAAGCATTACAGCTGACATCGCCATCACCGTCTGGCTGCAAACCCCACCCGCCGTCAGGCCTGTACGACCCACTCACTAGCTGGTTTCAGACGGGAACATCCTGACTTCCTCTTGGCTCAGGTGTCCACCTTAACTCTCAAAGCCCCACCGTCACCCACGCAACAGGGTGATTCGGGTTCATGCAAGGACTCCAAGCCCAGAAGTGGCACGTTAAAATGTTAATGTAATAACTTGCTCCCATGGCAGAATGTCAGCGACTGGGAAGGACAGACATCGGATACTGACCTGAAAAACGCAGCCATAGCGCTTAAAACTACAGGTGCTGGGGGCATTGACACACTCTGACAAGTGGGCACTCAACTGCAACGGAAAGAGACGTGAGTTGTGGCACGAACATTCGCATGAAAATGTTCAAACAGGTTAAAGGCACAGGAGCACCCAGGCTGCACCGTCACGGACGGCGATTACAGCCGCAGGTGTGTCCCGTCACCGGCTCCCAGACTCCTCGGCAGTGAATTCACAGTATTGTCACGTGTGTACACAGATACACCAATATACGGAAATACGTTCACTGTAGCGTTGCTTAAACTCGAGTTTTCGTTAGGAATGTTCGAAACGTGACCTGCCGTCTGCAGTGCCAGAGATAAGAAAGGAAGAAACGTAAACTGAAATGCACATTGAAAGACTGTAAACGAAAATTGCATGAAACACAAAAAAGGAAAGCATCCGGGATGCAACTGGGCCACACACCTCATACACAGCACACAAACACACTTCCCAAGGAGCGCGGGACGCCGCCTCCCGTCCCTTCCCTGACTCGCCCTGCAGGGCGTGCACCGCGGTCTCCAAAGGCCGCTGCGGCCGTGCTAACAGGAGTCTGAGCTGTCACCTCTCGCTGACGGGGATTAGAGGGCCTGGGAGAGGATGACGATGAAGCTGCAGGTCGGCAACTGGTCCATACAAACCACCTACACCTGCGACGCCCCCTCCGGAGGCAGAAGGTGCTGGGCCCTGGGCTGACGCAATGTAAGGGCAGTTTCTCCTTTTACTGAAGAAATACATTCTCATCAGGAAACTCCGGGGACAGACCTTTACAGGAACAATCAGGACCTGTCTGTTGTGGGCCAGGGCCACACCCCCAGTGCCTGTGGGGCGTCACTCTGGCGGGGGGGGCATTGGTCTGCAGGACAAAGCAGGCCCCTCCCTGTAGGTCAGCACTTGGGACAGAGAGGAAAGTGGCCACAGGACTGCTCTCTGTTGCGACTGCGATGAGGAGGGCCAGCACCGAGGGACCCGACCGGTCTCTGAGCGGGCAGCCCAGCACACCGAGGCTCCTCTGACCCAGCCTGGAGTCCGGCCTGCACCCGAGGGAGCACCTAGAGCAGTGATGGCGAACCTATGACACATGTCAGAGGTGACACGCAAACTCATTTTTTTGGTTGATTTTTCTTCGTTAAATGTCATTTAAGTATATAAAATAAATATCAAAAATATAAATCTTTGTTTTACTATGGTTGCAAATATCAAAAAATTTCTATATGTGACACGGCACCAGAGTTAAGTTAGGGTTTTCAAAATGCTGACACGCTGAGCTCAAAAGGTTCGCCATCACTGGCCTAGAAGGTCCATCACGGGCCGGCAGAGGCGCAGCCTGAGCAACTTAAACTTTAAAAGGACCTTCCACTGCCATCACCGCCGTCGGGAACGAGCAGTCGGCTGTGCTGCGGGATCAGAGCAGAGTCCACGCGATTGTCAGGGCGCCGCCATAAATTCAGGGTCACACTTTTTCCTAAATTGGCTTTATTATCATCACTCGCAAAGCCTTACAGAATTTGCAGGCACTTTGGAATAGAGGCAAGAATAATCTATACGCCAATAACACCTTTCACCAGAAACTCAAGGTAAATGCTGGTTGAAAGATTTTTTTGAAATAAAAATAACTTAGAGGCAAAATGGAGGCAGCTTTCGTCCCTAATTCAGATAGCCCTGAGTGAGTAAAGATTTAGCAGAGTGTATAAGACCCTGAAATTATTTCAACAACAGACTCTGCGTGCGCTCACTTTAACAGAGCGGCTCTCTGGTTGTGGAAATAATTGATGTGTGTTTCCCCGCTACTCGGAGAGGCACGTTCAGGGCCAGGGACCGGCCACCAGGCGAGACCCTGCCTTCGCCCCGCAGTCAACTTGTGCAGGATGCACCTCGAGGGAGAGCGGCTCTTGGGGTCCTCCCTGCACCCCGCGTCTCCCACTCAGTGAGGACCTGAGGGGATGCTCCCCACACTGTCTCCAGTGGTAAAATTCCTAGTGGCCCAAAGGCTGAGGGGACTTCTCAGAGCAGAGCCCCCAGGACTAAGGGGACACACGCACCCACGGAGCCCACTGAGCCCACGTGAGCCCCAATGGCACCCCAAATGGCAACTAAAGGGCTGCAGGTCAGGATTGGATGCAAAGACATGAAGAACCCTTGGAGTTTCCGTCTGGGTGTGTCTGGGGAAGGTGCCTTCCCAGTGGCCCCTGACACGCAGCCGCTGGCCGGTGCCACTCGCTTCCCACGCCAGCATGCGCGGCCTAAGTGCTCCGGCAGCATCTCTGAACAAATCCATTTTCTTGGGATAATCCTACAGTAATTCCTATTTTACTGATTTAAAAACAGCTGCTTTTAAAAATGGCATCTCCTTTGCTTGCACTGGAAGCAATCCCGTTTTCTCAATTCTTAGCAACACTCGTGCTGCCCCGACACTGCGGCCTTTAGTTGCTTCTGAACCTCCGACTCCCAAGAGCAGCGGGAGGGTTTCTATTGTGATCTGCAAACCTAGGGTCTCGGAGTCAGGGAGGGGTGTCTATGGCTCGCTGTCCTCGGACCCCGGGCCAGGCAGCGGCGCCCTTACCTCGCTCCTCAGGAGGGTCTGGACCCTGCACTTGTGCGGGCAGGACACCACCACGCAGGGACAGTCAGTGTCTTCGTGTTTCTGCAGGAGAAAAGGAACGTGTCGTCAGCTTTGAAACATACAGGACCCGGAGGAGGCACTCAACGCCGTCCGGATAGGCCCTCACACCGACAAAGCGCTGGAAGATACGGCCTCACGGGAGCCCGGTCACCCTGACGAGCTACCGCCCTCGTGGAGCAGTGTGTGCTCTTAGCGGGGCGCCTGTGCCCACAGCGGCGAGGGGAGGGGAGGGGAGGGCGGGCTGAGACCAGCCCGGGCCCAGCCTTGGCTCTCGGGGAGACGAGTTTTGTCTGGCCTCTCAGTTTGGGGTCTGGAAATGATGCTTCTCAAATGCCCGGAACAGCCAGACCTCCTGGGTAGTTAAATTACAGCCCTGAAATCCTACTGAAATTATCTTTAGTGCCTGGAAAATATGGGTAAATTCTGCTTGAGCCCTTCTCTGATGGCACCAATTTCAAGTGCAGGGGCCTGAGTGACAGGGACTGATCGACTCGATGCCGCCGGCACCCATGCACCGGTCCATAAGTGCAGGAAGGGCAAGGGCCTGAGCACAGGTGACAGGCGACAGGGCCGTGGGAGCAGGCGGAGGCGGAGGGGGAACTGCGCGCTCAGCAAGGAGCCCAGGAGGCCAGGCCCCGGACACTCCAGCTTCTCTCTGGCCTCCCAGGCCAGGCTGCTGAGCTGAGTGACGGGAGCCTGGCCAGGCGCCTGGGTCTGACTGGGCAGGTGTGGGCAGAGGACAGGGTGGCCCATGTGGGCGAGTGAGCGGGGATGCTTCTCTGAGGCCCGGAGCCAGGCCGCACACTGTGCTTTCTCGCGTGGTTTTAAGGCCCGTCTCTGGGCCTGCGGCCAGCGGTGACCTTCTGCACACGCTGCTCTGCTGCTGGGCCAGGTCCGAGGTCCCGGGGGGCGAGGCCACGCTGCTCGGAGCTCACTGAGGGCCCTCGACCACAGGCCTCCCCGAGGCACCGCGTTGGCTTCCCATCCTGCCTGCCTGTGTGCAGCTTCCTGGTGCCCAGGCCCAGGTCTTCAGGGAGAAACCTGGACAAGAGCTCCGCCTCCGCCTCACCTGTAAAGGCAGGGGTGGCGGGCGCTGGGAGGGAGGAGTCAGGCCTGGGCCTCAGAGCTCACCAGGCAACGCTCCGCCTCCTCCCCAACCTGCCTGTCCCATCCTCATGCACAGACCAGCCCAGGAGGACCGCTAGGGATGCAGAGAGCATGTGTGT
>NW_005371320.1:229779-238471 GCF_000412655.1 Myotis brandtii
AGTGTCCGGCGGGGCCAGGCAGTCAAGGCCTCTGCAGATCTGTGCACGGTGCCTGAGGACAGATGTCAGGACGCAGGCTGTGCTGGGTAGCCACGGTAGAGGCTCTTTCAATGGGACTTTGACAGGTATCGCCACCGGCCCCCTCTAACCCTGCACACACCCGTTACCGCGTGGGTGAGCGCCTGCCTTGTCAGTCCCAGCAAACGTCCCACACTCCCACAGTGACCGTCAGGATGGCAGCGACCGATGTGGGATTCTTTAACAGCACGTGGCTAAGCAGGTTTTTTACATTGGTCGTTTATGTTCCCTGTGACTTGCCTTTTCTTGGCTCTCGCCCATTGCGGTGGGTGGAACAGTGAACCCTCTCCCCATTCCTGTCCACCCGGAAACTCAGAGTGTGGGCTCACTTGGGAAGAGGGTCTACACGGACGTAAGGTTAAGATGGGGCCTCACTGGATCAGGGGAGTCCTCACACAAGGAGAGGACACGCAGCAGGACGATGGCCACGTGAACACGGGCTGGCCCCGGCAATGAGGCTGTGGGCAGCGCACGCAGGAGCCCCCAGCTGGCGGAGGGGGGGGGGGCGCTCGAGGGGGAGGCGTTCTCCAGAGCCTCTGGAAGAATCCATAATTTGGATTTCTAGCTCCAGGACTGTTAGAGCATAAACTTCTGTTGTTTTAAAACACCAACTCTGTGATCCCTTGTTACAGCAGCCAAAAGAGAATAACACCCATTAAAAAGCTGCTCATTGCCTGGTGGGCCTGGCTTAGTGAATGAGCGTCAACCTATGAACCAGGAGGTCACAGTTTGATTCCCGGTCAGGGCAGTGCCCAGGATTTGGGCTCAATCCCCAGTTTGGGGCGTGCAGGATGCAGCCGATCAATGATTCTCTCTCATCATTGATGTTTCTACGTATCTCTCTCTCTCTCCCTTCCTCTCTGAGATCAATACAAAAATATCTAAAAAGCTGCTCATCTATTGGTAAGAACTCAGCACATGATGGAATCAGCCTGTTAGAGTAAGTGGGACTCACTGGGACTCACCTGAGCTGTAAGCAGGACCAGCCCTGGCCTCACCTACCCGTGTGCTCCTGTTCAGTCTCACCGCCTCCCCCACAGTCACCACCCACACCTCTGACCTCTGCTTCTACTCCTTTGCTTAAAAGGTTCCCTTACACACGAATTTGTTCCAGACAAGACACTGTTTTGTTGTGGTTGCTTTTGAATTTCATCAAAACAGAATTCTACCCTCGGAGCCGTCGGCGACCTGGGCCGTATCAGGCTCCTCAGGCTAATCCGTGCACTGCACACGGTGCAGGCCCTCACCTCTCACAGGTGTGTAACGACACCGTCACACAAGTGTCCCTGGGGCCACCACCACCCGTGCCCCTCCCAGCAGGTGGACGTTGGGCTCTTTCCTGGCTCCCGCGGCGCTGGCTCTGTGCGGCCACGGTCCTGGCAAGTGCACGGCAGCCTCCCCTCCCGCTAGGAGAGGAGCAGATCATTAACTGAGGACAGGAATGTTCCGCCAACTAGTTTTCCAACGTGGCTGTGCCTACACATCCTCCCATTACAACGCACATTGTCCCGTAAAATGAGATCTATGTAATTCTGACTTCTCACAAATGAACACAACCGACCCATATTCGAGCATTTCCAGACTAAATGTAAAATCATGCTACTTGCAGCCCTGCTGATGTAACACCGATACCGGCTCAAACATAGGAGAGAGGTTGCCAATCTGCGTCATACTTAGCAGCACAGGCGTGGGGACTAAGACGCCAGGCCTGGGAGGATGAGACGAAGGGAGAAGACGGGGAATCGAGCCGCGCCAGTCCACCGGGACAGGTGTGCGAGGAAGCGAGTGCACCTGCCTTGCTCGAGCGGGGACTGTGAGTTACAGGCCCTGGCAGATGGAAGCACATGCCTTAACATACCTGGCACATCTGCATCATTAAACAGTTGATCACTAGAGCGCAGTGAATTTCCAAGAGTCTTTCCTGGCACAACTCAGGCCCCAAACTTGCTAACTATCTTTTTGTGCCTCTCACCCGTTTGCCTCTGCACCTGTTTGCCGCTGACAAATTTAAGACCCAGATCAAATCGAATGCTACCTGCGTACCAAGGCCCACGTGGCCCCGCAGGCTACTGAGCCGGCCTTCCTCGGGCGCTCTATTCCCACCACAGGGGCAGTGAGGGGAGGGGACAGACGGCAGCGTGTGCGCACCGCGTGCGTCCTGAGCAACCAGCTCAACCAGGTCCAACAGGCACTCAAACCTCTCGTGAATCCCTCCGCTGTTATTTTAACACCAGTCTCCTCACACCCGTCTGGAGTTCAGAGTCAGTTGCGTGATGTTTAATTGACACACTCTACAATTCTTTCGCAAATGAAAATTAATTACTGGATTCTATTCTGCAAATAGAGGTAATTGGTTCTTGCAAGAAGCAAAGGGCGTGTCTGACAGCAACATGCCACCGCGTGCAGAGCTAGAGCCTGCTCACTAGGGGCGGCCGCGGGCACCGGAGGGGTCACCGAGGCCCTGCTCAGCCGTGACCAAGACTCCGCTCGTTCCAAAGGGCAGGCCCAGCTCCTCCCCAGTTCCTCACACCTGGGAGCGTCTACAGAATCGCAGGGGAAAGACTGCACAACGGGAGAAAGCCACAGGCATGAGAAAGTCATACAAAGTCAGGCAAACGTGAAGATTATAAAGATTTTGTACCAAAAAAACAAAGACTTTTCCTGGATTCTGGTCAATAACTGCTTCAGAACATCCACCAGGAATGCGGCTGCGGCCCTGCACCCCCTCCCTGTCCCCCCATCTGATGAACCCACAGTCATCGCTCTGCCTCACCCCAAAGTCAGCTCCCAGCCCCTCCTGCGCAGCCTCCCAGCAGCATTGCCTGCCCTGCCCCTCACCCGATACCCCTCTCCTGACCCCTGACAGCAGCCTCTCCTCTGCAGACCACCTCCCGTCTCAGTGGCCTGCAAGCACCGTGTGCCCAGGCTCCGTCTGACCGGGGCTCTCCAGTCACACCCATCCCATGGCTGTAAGGACCAGCTGCTCATACCTTCTGGAGCCTGGACACCCCGCTTTCCCCCTCGCCCCCCAAGCCTCTTATCCCCCACGGGCCCCACCTCGGCAGGACGCTCCGGCTCCTAGAAATGCTGGGCGTCACCCTTAGCGCACACTCTATACTTGAGCCTTCAGCTCATCCCATTGGTTCTACCTTCAAAACTACCCCAGAACCCCTCCCTCTCCCTGCTCTCCTTGTCCAGGCCAACATAGTGCCTCCCTGCCCCGGCCCCGGCCATCTGTCATACCTGCTGGATGGACAGTGCAGGGAATGTCACCCCCAGCTCCCGGCTGCCATCAGCTTCCTGACCCTCGGCACCTCGACTGTGTTCAGTGCTGGGAGTGCGCTGGCCTCACAGTTCCTACAGTCCACCTGCCCAGCTAGTTCCAGCTCAGCTGGGTCCCCTCGCTGCTCCCTCTGCTCGAGCTCTCCCGCACGCCACTGTGTCGGAGGGCAGCCGCAGGCCCGCTCTCCATGGCACCCACCGGACCACCCACCGCATGTTCGCCATGGACCCTCAGGTCCCAGAACAACGCCTGGCGCTTAATAAATGTTGTTCAACAAATGGACCCATGTTGAGGGTTCCCACACCACTGGTTGTTTTCAAAGTTTGCCCTCATCCGCATCACCCCTCTCTCTTTAATCTACAGATAAGGGATCTGATTCTAACATGCGCACGATATTGAACTGGGCCAAAATAATCGCAGTCGGAGAAAAACGTGAACTCCACATCCCTGCGAGACAGACGGCTGTGCTTCCACGCCGCAGGATGCCTCATCCTGCCGACGCGATGGTTATCACAGGGCGGTAAGAAATTAGGCGATCCAACACGATTTGGGAGCCACTCCCTGGGACGAGTGAGAAAGTCTACCTCTTTTGAATAATTAGTCTTCATTTTTTTGGCAACCCAAGTGATAGTCAACCCAGGCAATGAAAACGTTAATTACGTAAATGAAAATGAGTAAAACAAATGGAGCTTAACTCTGAAATGAAGTCAGATGAAGATTGCTATTTACGCCCGGCTTTTCTCTTATTCCTGTTAGAATAGTCACGTAAACGCTATTCTGCGGGCAGATCGCATCTGGCCCGAGCAGGCGGTAGGTGGAACGCGAATACTGCACCTGCAGCGTGATCATCGGGACTTGGCTTTTGCAGTGGCTGCATGTGGCCTCGCGGTATTTACAGGCCTTTTCCACGTGATCGCGCAGGTCTTTCCTCAAGACCCTTTCTTTGCAGTCAGGACGCACACACGAGAGTTCTTCAAACTGGCAGTCAGTCCTCAAATGCACCTGGGAGACAAACAATCCCAAGTTCTTAGGCAGCAGCAAATACCACTGGAAGCGCCCGATTTCGGCCTCCACGCAATCAGCTCCCTCAGAAACATTTCCATCTGCCACAGACCAGCTCTCCAGAGGAGAGTGACACAGGATCAAAGACACTGAGTCCCACACCCATTCAGTGGCTCCTCAAACGATACTGCTCTGAAGAATTAAGTCAACTTCTCTCCCTAGATAAATAAATGGTTATCTGCTAAGGACTTTGTTTTATTCTAATTCAAATATCCTTTCAGGATAAAATCTATAATAATAAAAGGATAATATGCTAATTAGACCAGACATCTTCTGGACGTCCTTCCTGACGAAGCCAGGGCCTAGGGAAGCCAGCCCGGGTCCCGGGTGCCTGCTGGAGGAGGGAAGCCTGTGTCCCAGGTGCCGGAGGGAAGCTGGTGCCGGCAGCCAGGGGAAGGAAGGCCTACCCTTGCACGAATTTTCGTGCATCGGGTCTCTAGTGATACTAATAAAAAAATACAAGAAGTTATGTGGAATTTCATGGTAAAAATAAGAGGTTTTAATGGATCTTCCAAAATTAAAATTCGATACAGATTTCTTTCTGTTCTAAATAGAGTGGCGAGTTTACACCCAGTGGGGAATTCTGCTAATGGTGTCACAAAAGGGACATTTCCGGCCCACGTGGTATGACTGCTCTCACGTGTGGCAGGTCTTAGATGATGAATGCCTAGGTGCACACACACTGGCCGGGGACGCTGTGTACACGGGACCCCCTGCGACCTCGGTACTGACCAGCAGCTGTCCCAGGGCTAACTGCTCGGCGCAGCCGCGGCCGACGTTCCGGCAGTGGATCTGGAGGGCCAGGATCTCCCGCTTGCAGCAGTTATCCTTGAACACCTGCAACGAGGACAGCGGTGAGAGGCGGGCAGCATCCCTCATCGCCACAGGCTGCTGCTTTGGGCGATGCAAAACCACTTTGAAAAAATCACGCAAGCTTCCCTTACGTGGGCCGCAAAGCATGGAGGACCATCTTCATTTCCCATGTCTACAAGCAGAAGGGAGAAGCTGCCCCACAAAGAGACACCATTTATTTATTTAAACATATTTTTATGATTTCAGAGAGGAAGGGAGAGGGAGAGAGAGATAGAAACATCAATGATGAGAGAGAATCATGGATCGGCTGCCTCCTGCACACCCCACACTGGGGATCCAGCCCCCAACCTGGGCATGTGCCCTCACCGGGAATCGAACCGTGACGTCCTGGTTCATAGGTCGATACTCAACCACTGAGCCACGCTGGCTGGGTAGAGACACATTTAAATAGCACAACCTTAATACTGTCTTTTACTAGAGAAGCCAAAAGGAACCAAGTCACACTGAACACTGAGAGGACGCTGGGTTCACGCTAACACAATCTCAGGCGGGCACACCAGGACCGAGTTCACGTTGGAACTCTGGACACTCCAGGAGCCGGCACCGTGAAGGTGGCCACGGGAGCTCACCTCCGGTCAAGGCTCAAGGGCAGAACCTGGGAGAACTTGATGCCTTGGTAGATCGCTGACTACAGAAACTACCGTGAAAGGCCACATCTCACAGACGGTTAGTAAACCATTTATTTTGGTTCCTTCTCCAAAGATTAAGTCACTGATAACTCATTTTTTAGCAAAAAGGAGGCATTAGCCTGCTATTAAAAAATCCTTTTAAATATATATTGCAAAGTTGATCCAATAATGAAAATGTTTCCCTTTCAAAATGAAAACCCTCCTTTCTTTAATCCTGTTTCCCCTTTAGAAAACAGGTATGCTCACTCCTAACGACATGGTTACCGTTAGCCCTTGGGCATTTAATTCTAAGAAACTCCCACATGCTAGCGCTGTCACAATGGAAAACCAGACAGGGAGCCTTTCTCAACCCCAGAGCAGAGGCAGAATTGACAGCTGTGAAGAGTTAAATATAAACTAATTTGGAGTCAGATCTAATTCTTTATAAACAGGACTTTTAAAATAGGTCATAATTTAAGATTCGAAAGTCAAACAGGTGTTTTTAACCGGTAAGAAATAGCTTCCTTTTTGTGTCAAAGTTTCTGGAGCCATTTGAGTTTAACTTTATGATTGGGAACATAAGAACACGAGAAGGACAGAGCTTTAGAGCTAAAGAGCTCAGACTGTGCACTGCAGCTGAGGATGCCGAGGGCCGCAGTGCCCTCCACCAGCGGCCTGACCTTGTCTCCCAGGGCCCTGCCCCACGAGGACCCACGGCGTGACTCATCTCATTTATGCTTCTTCAACAAAACTAGCATTTTCCCTCCAGCTATCAATGCCATTGAAAAATAGGAATTGCCCTGGCCGGTTGCTCAGTGGTTAGAGCATCGACCCAGGGACTAAAGGATCTCGGGTTCGATTCCTGGTCAAGGGCATGTACCTGGGTTGCAGGTTCCATCCCCAGCCCCATCAGGGCACGTGCAGGAGGCAACCAATTGATGTGTCTCACATCAATGTTTCTCTCTCCCTCCCTCCCTCAATGGAAAAAAAAATCCTTGGGTGAGGATTGAAAAAAAAAAAAAGGAATAATACTGATTAATGAAATGAGAGACTAAGAGGCCCTCTCAGTCCGTTGTTTGTTGTTCCGACTTCTTCCCTGTACGTAGGTTAGATGCGTGTTAACAAGGTTAGCTACAATGTTAAGATAAGGAGAACAGGGTGATTTGTTTTTCTTAGAAACATTCCCTTCCCTGTTACCAACCGAAGTCTTTAGAAACAGGTAAAGGCTTAGAAAGAAAAGGCAGGAGAATCAAGATGGGGGTGTAGGTAAACGCCAGTACTCACCACCTCCCACAACCACATCAAAATTACAGCTAAAATACAGAACAACCATCATTCAGAACCGCCTGAAAGCTGACTGAATGGAAGTCCTACAACTAGAGAAGGAAAGAAGAAATAACCAAAACACCAAGGGTTAAAGACAAAGAGAGAATCTTAAAGGCAGGAAGAGAAAAGCAGTTAGTTACCTACAAGGGAGTACCATACGACTGTCAGCTGATTTCTCAACAGAAACCATGCAGGCCAGAAGGGAGTGGCAAGAAATATTCAAAGTGATGAATAGCAAGAACCTACAACCAATACTGCTCTACCCAGCAAAGCTATCATTTAGAATTGAAGGTCAGATAAAGAGCTTCACAGAGAAGATGGGGCTGGCTAAAGGAGTTCATCACCGCCAAACCAGTATTGTATGAAATGCTGAAGGGTATTCTTTAAGAAGAGGAAGAAGAAGAGGAAGAGGAAGAAGAGATGAAAAATATGAACAATAAAATGGCAATAAATACATATCTATCAATAAGTGAACCTAAAAATCAAAATAAGCAAACAAGGACTCTAATGAATGAAATAAACTGGTGAATAAAATAGAACCGAGGCCTGGAAGCATGGAGCAGACGGACGGATCTCAGAGGGAAGGGGGGAGGGAGGGAAGAGACTAACCAAAGATCTTATATGCATACATCCATTACCTATAGACACAGACAATAGGGTGGTGAAAGCCTGGGGTGAGTTGGAAACCAGGACATCTGTAATATTCTCAACAATAAAGATTAAAAAGAAGAAAACATAATTATGCTTTTAAAGTTTTTCACAGGTGTTATAAAAATAATTTAGAATCAATAGAGGGAGACTCTAAACTGAAAAGAAAAAAAAGATCCTGCTCTTACAGAAATTCTGGTATACCCATGGTAATTGCAAGTGAGTTTGAGTTTCTGTGGATGGGTGTTCCTCGCTGCAGACAGAGGCCAGCCTGCCGGGCCGCAGCCAGGAGCCCGAGCGAGAACTTCACCACAATGTCATGGCCTGCATTTAAGAAACTATTAGGTTCATTAATCAAAACATCGGAACCACGGATTTTTATTGATATTTTAAGTACTTCAATGAGTCATTTCCAACTACAAGTGTGCCTGGCGGAGTGTGGCAGCACAGGGAGGGCCCGGGGAAGCCGTGGGTGAGCTGGCGCCTCTGGTCTCTGACAGAATGGCCCCCGTGACACCTGTGAGCCCCGCCCACAGGCCCGTGGGCAGGGAAGGGGCTGAAATCTCAGGTGGGTCATGGCTTCAGGATGCCCATGGGGGCGGGAGCCAGCGGCCACATGGCAGAACGGACCGAGCGCCGCACGCAAACCACCCAGCTCCCAACACAGGACAAAAACTGACAAAGAACCCAGCGATACCTTATCTTTAACGATGCTCTCCTGACACGCAGTGCATTTCGGGCTGGCGGAGCTGAGGGAAAGAGACAAACACGTCAGAGCGGAGCCGCCTCTGGCCGCGGTCCTGTCACTCGGGGC
>NW_005371320.1:238588-253813 GCF_000412655.1 Myotis brandtii
GGTCGGCCTGGCTGGCGGAAGTGGGGCCGCAGGGAGAGGGCAGACTGTGGAAGGGTAACTTCGAAGGAAGTTAGCAGAACAGCGAGGTCAGTCCCGTCTGGAAAGCCCCGTTCGGTTAAAAGTGAAATTTTATTTCAGAAACCAAAACCAGCCATGCGTGGGGCTCCTCCGTGGGAGTGCCCGGTCTCAGGAGCCACACTTTCTCCACGCGCTCGTCCCCCGCAGAGCCTTCACAGCCCGCGAGTCACCCACCCACAGGCGGTCTGTCGGGGGCCCTGGGCAGGACCCCAGGAGGGAGGCCGCCGCTGCGCTCGGGGCTGAGTCAGGAAGAAGAGGACACCTTCCCAGGCCCTGGGCCCGGCCGCGGGCAGCGTGTGCCCACACTGTGCCCAGGAGACACCGTGGAGAAGACACTCGCTCGCCCATGTCATTTCCGCTGGGACCCTGGACTCTGCCATGGCAGTGGGACTCGGCTGACAGGGCTCCCCGGTCAGTGCATGCTCTGCGCACACCCGCTCCGCCACGCACACACTGGGTGCCTCCTCGTCAGGGGCGCCCCGGCCTCCCTGCTGCCTGTCCTCCTCTCCCGCACGCAGAGCACGTGTCCCTGGCTGATGGCGTCTCCTCCACGGAACTGTGAGCTCCTCAAGCAAACTCAGCAACACAGTCAGGGGACACCACGGACAAGGGACGCCAGGGACAGGGGACGCCAGGGACAGGGGACACCAGGGACAGGGGACGCCAGGGACAGGGGACACCAGGGACAGTGGCCAGGGCCACTGAGAAGGTGGCAGGAGAGACTTTACAGATGCTTCGGGAGGAGACAGACAGTCTGCGGGGTGGGGCTGGCGGTCCAGGCCTCAGTCACCGAGGCCCCTGCGCTCAGGTGTGCTCCCACCGGGTTCCCTAGGTGGCCCATCTCTGTGGTCCCCTTCGGAGCTTGCTTTATAGAGAAGCAGGAGACGAAGACGCGCCCGCAGTGGCCCGGCGCCTACCCCAGCACGGTGGCCATGCAGCTGTCGCAGAAGCGGTGCCCACACTCGGTCTGCTTGGGGTTGCACAGCACCAGCTGGCACTTCTCGCACTTGTACTTGTCCTCCACGGTCTTCACGAACTTCTCCTTGTACCCTCCTTGCTCGGGGACGAGCACCGGGGTGCCCGTGCTGCGGTCCGGGTGCAGCTTGAGCGACGGGTTGGTCTGCAGTGAGCCGGAAGGGTCCATCTTTTTACTCGGCTCCATTGTGAGACAGAGACACTCTGCTGGGAAAACAACAAGAAATGAGTCAAGTGCTGCCCATGGCCCAGCAAGGAGACAGCAGACACGGCCCTGGACGCCTATCAGCCTGAGCGAGGCTGGGTGCTGGGGTGGGGGGTGGGGGGGGAGCGCCTGCTCGCTGCGCTGTGCATGCTCACGCCGCTGCTCACAGCCCTGACGGCACGGATTGTATCTTGAAGGTTCTTTAAACCACAGAGAACACCTAGCTGGGCCGTAAGCTCCCATCCGAGGCCCCATTCCGACGCTCTGGCTGAAACCACAGCCCTTCCGCCAGTGTTGCTTTCCAGCCGGCCTTGCTGTGGAGGCCACCTGCTGGCCGACCGGGTGGAGGTGCTGTGATGGCCTGCAGTCAAGCACACTGCAGACTCCTGCTGAAGTGTGCGCGGTGCCACCCCGCGCGAGTGCCCCCCAGGTACCCGAGCCTGGGCACCACAGGCCTGGCCTTGCCTCCTGCCGGCCCCATCACTTCACCAACCCGCAGCTATGGGTCCCCACTCTGCCCACAGAGCCGCCGGTCCCCGCACTGCGCCCACAGAGCCGCCGGGTCCCGCACTGCGCCCACAGAGCCGCCGGGTCCCGCACTGCGCCCACAGAGCCGCCGGGTCCCGCACTGCGCCCACAGAGCCGCCGGGTCCCGCACTGCGCCCACAGAGCCGCCGGGTCCCGCACTGCGCCCACAGAGCCGCCGGGTCCCGCACTGCGCCCACAGAGCCGCCGGGTCCCGCACTGCGCCCACAGAGCCGCCGGGTCCCGCACTGCGCCCACAGAGCCGCCGGGTCCCGCACTGCGCCCACAGAGCCGCCGGGTCCCGCACTGCGCCCACAGAGCCGCCGGGTCCCGCACTGCGCCCACAGAGCCGCCGGGTCCCGCACTGCGCCCACAGAGCCGCCGGGTCCCGCACTGCGCCCACAGAGCCGCCGGGTCCCGCACTGCGCCCACAGAGCCGCCGGGTCCCGCACTGCGCCCACAGAGCCGCCGGGTCCCGCACTGCGCCCACAGAGCCGCCGGGTCCCGCACTGCGCCCACAGAGCCGCCGGGTCCCGCACTGCGCCCACAGAGCCGCCGGGTCCCGCACTGCGCCCACAGAGCCGCCGGGTCCCGCACTGCGCCCACAGAGCCGCCGGGTCCCGCACTGCGCCCACAGAGCCGCCGGGTCCCGCACTGCGCCCACAGAGCCGCCGGGTCCCGCACTGCGCCCACAGAGCCGCCGGGTCCCGCACTGCGCCCACAGAGCCGCCGGGTCCCGCACTGCGCCCACAGAGCCGCCGGGTCCCGCACTGCGCCCACAGAGCCGCCGGGTCCCGCACTGCGCCCACAGAGCCGCCGGGTCCCGCACTGCGCCCACAGAGCCGCCGGGTCCCGCACTGCGCCCACAGAGCCGCCGGGTCCCGCACTGCGCCCACAGAGCCGCCGGGTCCCGCACTGCGCCCACAGAGCCGCCGGGTCCCGCACTGCGCCCACAGAGCCGCCGGGTCCCGCACTGCGCCCACAGAGCCGCCGGGTCCCGCACTGCGCCCACAGAGCCGCCGGGTCCCGCACTGCGCCCACAGAGCCGCCGGGTCCCGCACTGCGCCCACAGAGCCGCCGGGTCCCGCACTGCGCCCACAGAGCCGCCGGGTCCCGCACTGCGCCCACAGAGCCGCCGGTCCCCGCACTGCGCCCACAGAGAGGCCACTGTGGACTTGCAGGCACTTTAATGGCGGGACACATGGCGGAGGGGACACGGGAAGGACGGGTCTCCGGTGCCCACATGCAGGCTCTCCTACCGCAGTGACCAGTGAGCACAGGGCTGGTCCCACCTCCAGTTGCCATCATGGGACGTGTAAGCACCTCCCAGACACGAGCCACAGGTGCCCGCCTGGCCCGCCGCCTGCGGAGGAAGTGGCTTCTGAGCTCACCAGTACTCTCCAGCCACACCAGGCTCTTGCTCCGCCCGTCCGTCCACTGCTGCTGCTTAACCTTCTCCCTGCTCTTGAGGCCTGTGGGCCAGTCCCACCCGCCCTCCTCCCAGGCCAGTGCTGGGTGGCCACGCGCCGGGCGCTGCTGGACCTGGAAGTGTGCTGAGCGGGGTTCGAGTGGGGCCGGCGGAACCCCTCTCTCCCAGCCTCGGCCTCGGTCCTCACGTGGCCTCGGCCTCTTTCTGAGGCTGGAAGAAGGGACGTGTCCCACTCGGGATGTGGGAGCTCAAGCCAGCAAGCTGGGCTCCGCCACACGGGTCAGTTTTCGTGAAACAGCGCCCTACTGTGCAGTGTGGAGCCTCCTGTCAAGTCGACCTGTGAAACCAAAAACGTTTGTAAAGTGACCTCAAAGGCCAGCAAGTCGTTGCCCACAAACCCATTCACTGCGGACGGCACCTGCTCGCCTTGCTCTCGAGAAAAGGGTGCACCGGGAGCCGACCTGCCCTTGGCCCTCTCCAGGCCGGGCACCTGCGTCTACAGATGCTCCAGGTGCCCCTCCTTCCGGGGATGCGCCCCCACCTTCCCAAGGAGCCCAGCCTGGCCGGACCCCGCAGCCCTGCCTGCCTTTCCATGGCACTCCCGCCGTCCAGGCCCGCAGGCGTAGTGTTCGCTGTCTCTCTCCGATAGACCAAGCTCCCGACAACTGGGCTTGATCTGTGTGGCTGACTGACAAGCCCCAGGCCCCTAGGACAGAGCCTGATGGGCAGCAGGTGCTCCACACACACGAACACAGAACGAGGTGAGGCTGAGCCACTCCACCCTCGGCCGGACCTGAGAGCTCCTCGCCCTGAGGGCCTCGCTGGGGGCTTGGCGAGCTGTGCTCAGGACCAAGTGCTCCATGCGAACTGGCTGCTTCTACGGCCGAGCTCCTGTTTCTAGTGTGAGAGACACTCACTCACCAGCCATCGGCTGTTTCCCTAAACACGCCAGGCTCCGTGCACATTAGTAAAGAGCACAGCTCGGGAGCCTGTGCTTACAGAGCAGAGGCAGAAGGCACCCAGCCCCGGTGGACGCTCGCCGCCCTGCCCTAGGCGAGGACAGCCCGCAGGAGTGTGTGTGTGTGGGGCGCCCCTCAGAGGCCTCTCGCAGCCCCTCCCAGCGGCCCTGCAGCCTGCCCCACACGCTGCCCACTCCTGAGCTATGCCGAGGGCTTGAGCAGCAGGAACAAGAAACACCAGCCTCCCTACGCACTGTCCACAGGGCGGGAAGCGGTGTACACGGAGACGTCCAGAAGGGGCGGGCGGAGATACCGGGCAGGGTCCCGGTGGCCAGGGGCGGGGGTGGGGCGCCTCCTGCTGGGCACGGCTTCCAGTTGGGGAGACAGAAGTCTGCAGCTGGACGGTGGGGGCGCACAACTGCACACCCACGAGAAACCACTGCACCTGGCTTGGCTCATGTGTGACATTTACTTAGAGCGTCACACACTTTAAAAGGCAAAAGATCTATGCGATCTGAAGAGAGACCAGAGGATGCACATCAAACGTCAGACTCTGAAATGGAAACTGCACACGCCCGACACGTGAGGTCTGAGATGAATTTATCCTGCACCAGCACCTGCTCTGCGAGGGGTAAAGGGCCATCTCGGTCCCTTCCCCGAGGCGGGTCCTTGGGAACAGCACAACGGCCCAGTCCCCAGTGCCGCAGGCCTCCGAGCTGCGCTGTGTGGAGCCTCTGCTGACCACAGCACTGGACACAGCTGCGCCCTCCGGCCCCCGGGGCCGGGAAGCCTGACAAGGATCGGGCTGTCTCCTCCTCTCGATGGCTCAAACCTTCCTCAAATGCCCCTTCTGGCCTTGGGGGGAGGGAGGTGCGCTCAGTGTTAGAGTGTCAGCCCGAGCATCCAAGGGTCTCGGGTTTGATACCTGGTCAAGGGCCTGGACCTGGGCTGCAGGTTTACTTCCTGTCCCCGACTGGGGTGCATTTGGGAGGCTACTCTCACATCAATGTCTCTCTCTCTCTCCCTCCCTCCCTTCCACTCTCTGTGAAAAGCAATGGAAAAAAATAGCCTCACGTGAGGATTCAAAACAAAACAAAACAACAAAGCAGAAAACCCCCACAAATGCCCCTTCTCGGCAATTAGGCAAGAAAAAGAAATAAAAGGCATCCAGGTTGGAAAGTAAGACGTAAAACTATTTCTATTCTCAGAGGACAGAATATAGAACATACTAAGGAATACACCAAAAACGAGTTGCACCAACAGCAAAGCTGCAGGATACAAGATCAATACATAAAACTTAACTGCATTTGTACATGCCAGCAATGAATAACCCAAACCTGAAGTCAGGAAACCACCCATTTAAAATAGCATCAAAGAGAATGGAGTGTCTGGGAATAAACGTAACCAAGGAGGGGAAGCTGTGCTTATTGATGCTGGAGGACAGCGTTCATGGCCCGGAAGCCTGGAGCTGCTGGGACGCAACCCGCCTACCGGGTCACTCATCCCTACGAAAAGCCTCGGCTGTTCTGCAGAAATTCATAAGCGGAACCTAAAACTCACATGGAAATACAAGGGACCCAGAACGGACCAAACAACCTTGAACAGGTACAAAGTTGGAGGACTTACACCTCCTGGCTTCCAAACTCTCTGCAGCTCCATCGGGGTCGCGGGGTGCTGGCCTGAGGACAGACACAGACCAACGAACCAGAACTGAGTCCAGAGATAAACCCTTACATCCGTGGTCACGCGGGTCCTGACAGGTGCCCAGGCCACGCACTGAAAGGGGCGGTGTGCACGCGGTGTCTGTCAGCATCTTGCGGCTGCTCAGAGCAAAGGCTCCATGCTGGGCGTCCTCATCGCGGCTCCGTGAGGGCGGGGCTGGGGTCACCACACAGGTACCTGCCCCCCCTCCGGCCGTCACCTGGGCATAGTTCTCGGACAGGAGTCCTGCCAGGGGGAACAGGAGGTGGGTTAAAGACCTCCCTTGCTGGTACCCTCGCTTGCCTTTCGGAAAAATGTACTAGCTGACACATACCAAAGGTCATGTGCACTCTACATGCAAGGTAAGAAGACAACCAAACCGTAACCCCAGAGCACACCACCCGCCACAGCCCCCTCCCGCGTGCGCCTGCCTCAGCCACCATACCCGTCTCTTGTGTGCATAGACACACTCATGCCTCTCACCGCGTGGAACACTCCACGACGCACTCCCATCTCTGATCGCACTGTCTCCAGCTTCGCTCTCACGAACAGTCGGAACATCCTGGCATCTGTGCTGGGCCGCATCCAGTGGCCCCAGGACACGTTCTCAAGATCGGGGGTCAGGGCCCAGCCAGCAGCTGTGGGTCCAACCCAGCGGTGCCGGTTCCTGTCAGGCCCTGCTCGAAGATTCCTCTCTAGGTTTTAAGGGGAGCAACAAACAAACGAAACAGGACACCTGGGTGACAAGACCTGCTGTGGCCCACAAAGCCCAGACTCTCCCACCTCGCCCTTCACAGCGAGCAGGGCCAGCCCTGGCCATGGCCTCGGCGTCCAGAGCGCGGGAGCTGCAGGTGTGCACGGCCGACCGACCAGCCGGGCCAAACTGCCCTCCACGCCGAGCAGCGTCCTCACCAACGCGGCACGGTCAGAATCTTCATTTCTGCCAGCGAACAGGGACCATGGGTGGTCTTCCTCCTTCCTCTGATAATTAAACAGGTTTAGCATCTTTCATGTGTTGGTGGATCACTTGTGTCTTTCCTGCTCTGAAATGCCTGATTCTGCCTTCCTGTCATTTTTCATGGGGCTCTTCTGTCTTTCACAACATTGATCTGGGGGTGATTCGTATATTCTGACGACGAATCCTTTATTAGTTACATATCTGTCTTCACCACAGTTGATGGCCTGACTTTAATTTACTTATGTCTTTTAATGAACGGTGCTTCACTGTAATCTAGTCAGATTTATCCGTATCTTGAATGTTCAGATTAGGTTATGGGGGATGCTGACGGAAAAGGGACAGCCTGGTACCTATGAAACCAGACGGAAAGCGGTTCTGACGGTTCGGCCAGCACTTTCCCTCCCGACAAACACACGGAGGCGCCGGGACCGGGCACTGGACGGCTCTTCTCCGGTGGGGAAGCGGGAGCCTGACAGCTGGTGGCTCCAAAGACAGTAAGGGAAGCTGCCCTGCAGCGCAGGGGCGCCCGGCGCTACTGGTTACATGCGAGGCTCTCCTCTACCCACACTGTCACTGCTACTGCTGACGGTCAGGGCGACGGGCAGCGGGGAGAGGGCGACACGCCATCAAATTGGCCTAACAGTGCGATGCTGACCCCTTCACGAGGAATTCCTGGGACTTCTCGGGTTTCTAGAATTAATACTAAGAATTTCTACTTTTGACATTAATCATTGTTAAATGTCTTCAAAGTTTTCATAAATGTATACATCTTTTTAAAAAAGAAAGCAGTTCTAATTCTATCACAGAATCATTTTCAAAAGGATGATCTGCTCAAATAAAACCAGCAAAGGAGCCGCTACGTCACACACGCAAACTGCCGAGGAAACGACTCCTTCCAAACAGAAGCTCACGGGGCAGAGACGGCAGGCCCAGGCCTCTGTGGGGGTGACCTGCGTGGGTCCACGCAGCAGGAGACGCCGCAGCAGGTGCAGGGCAGGGCGGACGGAGGCTCTCGGGTTTGCTGACGATCCCAATCTCCACCAGCACCGACAGGGACCCAGAAGCCAGTTCCCACTGCAGCGCACGCAGCACTGATCGCCTCCTAAAGCCACGAGGACGACAGGAAGCACGTCTGTCGCGTGCTGAGGACACGGAGCGCTGGGCACAGGAACATCACCACTGGAGGCCAGCGCCTCCCACGCGCTCAGAAAACATGAACGGCAGGAAAATGCTCACATGAGAACAGCAACATATTAAACACACCCAGCACCTTGGAACCTGTCCATGTTCAGATCCCAAGAACTTCACATCATTGTACGTATTCTAATGGGAAAACTGGAGAGGAGTGAAGCTACCAGAGGCCATGAAGAACTAAGCTTGAGGAAGTAACAATTTACATTAATGCAGAGAAATAAGGAGAAGAAAGAGGCAGAGGACAGCTGCCAACCTCAGACATGGAGCCGGGCGCGCGCCGTGTGGAGGTAAGGGATGCCCGAGGCAGGCAGCCACACCTCGGTCCTGGGCTGGAGCCGCAGCACAAAAGCCAAGGCCGTGCTCAAAGGCCTCGGACTGAACACCACTCTGAAAAAGGAAGCCCCTTGGCTCTTGTTATAGCTCTCTAAACAAACGCACATTAAATGCTAAATGCGTCTACAATACCTGTGGAGTGATTGCTAGCCTGCAGCTAAGCTGGTCACTCCTGCCACACGGCAGACAGGCCGGCAGCGCCGTGTGCCCCCGTGGGGGCTGCCGGAAGTGGCAGTAAACAGGCAAAGTCCATCTCTGGAACCTCCCTCCAACATGGGGGCTGTGGACACCTCTGACTAGACTTCTTTCCTTTTCTTTTTTGGGGGGTTAATCCTCACCGAGGATATTTTCTCCATTGAGTTTTTAGAGAGGGAGTGGAAGGGAGGGGGAGAGACATAGAGAAACATTGATGTGGGAGAGACTCATGCGTTGGTTGCCTCCCACACGTGACCTGAGGGGGGGGGGCGGGGGGGACTGGGGACCAAAGCCTGCAACCAGGTACGTTACCTTAACCCAATGGTTCTCAACCGTGGCTGCACATCAGAATCACCTGGAAATCTTTTTAAAATCCTGATTTCTGGGCCTCATCCTCCGGAAATTCTGTTTCTTTGTTATGGGGTGGGGCCACAACATTAGTAACAAAGAAACAGAATTTCCGGAGGATGAGGCCCAGAAATCAGGATTTTAAAAAGACTCCCAGGTGATTCTAATGTGCAAAAGATTTAATTTAAAAAAATAAAAATAAAAAAATAAAAAGATTCCCAGGGGATTCTAATGTGCAGCCAAGGTTGGGAGCCACTGCCTTAACTGAAATCGAACCTAAGACCATTCAGTCCCAGGGACGGTGCTCTAACCACTGAGCTTCAGCTAGGGCCAGATTTCTTGATTTAAATATAAATATTTTGTTTCACTTGCTTATACGTGGGTATAAAAATAGTTAAAAGTCTACCTTACTCCTGAGGTTAGATGTGACAATTACAGGTTAATGAAATTCTATACTTGTCACGACTGTGTTGCTGGAAGAAAGCCATGTGAGCCCAGCAAATGTATAACGAGGTGGTGGGGGAGGCATCGCTTAGGGCCTTGGAGACTAAGGTTTAACCACTGACTTGGGGACGCCCAGAGGCTGACACAGGTGCCTCTGGTGAGGACGGCGGCCCTGCCAGTGGTGGAACCCAGACCTCGGCTCATGCCCACGCCCCACCCTCCCTTCGGCCTCAGCTTGGGGAAAGGATGTCTGCTTTACGCTCACACACAGAGAAAAAAGGTTCTGGTGAACAGTAACAGCAGACACGGAGCAAGGGGAGCGCAGAGACGGGAGGAGCAGCCCGTGACTGCAAGCGGCATCGCGTCTGCACCAGGAGCTGAAGGGTGGCCGGGACCGGAGCCCCCAGGGAGCAGCGGCCCTGGGTGCTAGAACTGACGCTGCGGTTTCCTTTGAGCGGAATTATTGCTCTGTTGCTGCCTTGTTCAATGCTGCCCGGCAGGCATGAATTTACTACGTTCTGGAGCCAGATGAAAACCCCCGGGTTTGAATAGTCATTGCAGAGCACACTGGTGTCTAGCGGCGGTGCAGGAGGCCAGGCTGCCGGCGGGCCGAGGAGGCCTGTGCTGAGAGGCAGGCGAGGCCTGGGCCGGGGCCTCCGCTCCCTCCACGCAGCACTGACGACGGGTGGGCGCCCTGCTGCTGTGACTTCAGTGGAGCCTCATTGTACTTGGAGATTAGAAACTGGAAACAAAAGCACATCTGCTGACAGAGGGAGTTCCAAGGCCGGGAAAGCCCGGGGAAACCCGAAAAAGGGAAGCAGCCGATGAACAAGAAAATGGCTCCTGCCAGCAAGAAGGTGCTGGGCTCACGGACGGAAAACGGAGCCGATGGGGCGGGAGCTGCCGGCAGGCAGGCAGGCAGGCAGGCAGGCCCTGCGTCGAGGCTCCGGCTCGGCCACTGAACACACAGCAGGTCCAGGCAGATGCCGTCGGAGGCCGTGCTGGGGCCAGGCTGGGGCCAGGCTGCAGGTAACAAAGTTCATGTTCCTGGAGCAGCAAGTTTACCTGAAAACAGGAGTGAAGGCACAAACCCTGGCCACATGAAGGAGCCACTGCAGTTTTTAAATCAACGTTTGGAATAAACCTTGAGATTTAAAAACACATGGCTCTGCCCCAGCCGGTGTGGCTCAGTGGCTGAGCATCAACCTATGAACCAGGAGGTCACAGTTCGATTCCCGGTCAGGGCACAGGCCCAGGTTATGTGCTCCATCCCCAGTGGGGTGTGCAGGAGGCAGCTGATCCATGATTCTCATCATTGATGTTTCTATGTCTCTCTCTCTCCCCCTTCCTCTCTGAAATCAATAAAAATATGTTTTAAAAGAACAACAAAAACACAGCTCTTCGACCTGTTTCGCAGACCCTCCCACGATTACCTGTGGTCTCAGGACGAGAGCCGCCTCCTCCCTCCCCCGCACACCCGCGAAGGGCAGCCGCCCCTCCAGGCCTCGCCCATCGGAAGCTTCCAGCGCGGGCAGACAGGCTCACTGTCATATTGCACGGCGCTCGTGTGTACTCATACGTGGAACCAGTCACCAGCGGTGCTTCTGCGCCCAAAGAAAGCACCCATCCCTGGAGCGGCACCCTCACCACCCACGCCAGCTGCCCCCCATTCTGACATCCAACCACTAGCGAGGCCTGTCAGTCTCGCCGTCTCTACCTCTCTCCCCATGACCACCTCCCTGTGACGGGCACACACTGCGTTGCCGGCGAGACCCTCTCCGATTCCAGCTCCTCACTGGCGGTCTCTTCCGGCTAAAACAGCCCACCTTGAGCTTGTAGTCCAAGCCCCTCTGCCCCACGGGAGGGAAATCAGGCCCAGACAAGCACTGTGCTTGCAAGAGCAGGTCGTTCACATTGCTGTGCAGGAGAAACACACTGACTAAAGCCAAAACCCGCTGGGGGCCCATGAGCGAGCCTGCAACCCAGGTCCATGCTCTTGACTGGAATTGAACCCGGACCCTTCCGTCCACCGGCCAACGCTCTATGCGCTGAGCACACTGGCTAGGGTGATCCTAAATTTGAAATAAAAACATCAATATGAACTCGTGGTGTATTTTTACTTACAAAGCGTATTTCCTGGTTGTCCAACAGGAAGGCCTAGAAATGATCACCGCCGAGCACCCGTGGCCCCCAGACCGTGGTCTCAGATACCATTTCCCACAAGAGGGAAGCCGCGCTGCTACCGGAGAAACAGCCAGTTCCAGGGGGGCAAGAAAGGACTAAGTGAATCTGAAACATCTTCCCACGGCAGAACGCAGGGAGGAAGACCAGGTCACGGCCAAGGACGAAGGAGGCGGCTGGAGGCTCCTGGCCACCAGCGGCAAGAGCCAGCGTGCAAGTCAGAGCCCGTCACCTGTGACCCTTACGTTTGTAGTGACACTTTACATGCCCACCGGCCACTGGTGCGGCGGCTGTGGGGCCATCTCGTTCCACTGAGGACCGACGGAGAGAAAGAACCTGCCTTTCCCATTGGGACTGTCCCTTAGGGCGACCACGACGTCGATGGGGGGAGGCTTCTCTCTACAGAGGCCTCTCCTAATCGGGGCAGAGTCGGTGGTAACATCTACAACGTCACCACGTCGCCAACCCGACAGCTGGGAGTCCAGGCACCACTGGCCCTGCAGGTGCGCCCCCCACCCCACCCCTGGGTGCACCTGCGCAGAGCCTGAGCCGGAATGGGGCCGGCCTCTGGGCGGATCTCACAGGAAATCCAGGGGACAGAACGCGTTCGAGGGAAACCTGGCTACAGAACCATCAGCCTGGACTTGCCGACAAAGACAAGGCGAGGAGAGCAGCAGAGGGAGGGGAGTCACCTGGCTGAGAGTGCTTGCGCCCTGCTTCCAACAAACTAGAAAAGCGGAGGCCGCGGGCAACGGGGTGCTGTGATGATGAGCACAACTGTAAACAGCAGCTCCCGGGTATTATGAGTTTATCAAAACCAGCGACGCACGAAGCAGCCCTGGACGCAAACATATCAAACCCATTTTATGTTCATTTTAATGTTTTAATATATTAGAGAGTTCTTAATTTCAAATATGAAACGCCACTCAATCACAAATTAGAGACTAGCACACAGGGTGTTTGGTTCCTTTTCAAACTCCCAGAGAAAGAAGGTCAAGGAGCGCGCAGCTGAGGTGATGAAACACTGCGATGCTCACGGGAGGCCTCCGCCCTCAGCCCCGCAGCACCACCGACTGCAGGGCCCTGCGGGGAAGGGGGGCCTACGGAGGCAGGGGGCGTGCCCTCCCCTGGTTCTCAAACTCACGCATCATTACTGCCATTGCACAGAATCACCATGTCTGTTATCCTCCAAGTTTAACGCTGGTTTAAGAAAAACAGAAATGAGGTCAGACACAGACCAAAATACACGGCCGCGCATGGACAAGATACTTAATACATCTGTGACAGATGGAACCGCTCGAGCCAAAAATGAGCAAGTTCTGAATATTTTTTAATGTAATGATTTTTATGCAGAGCGAACCAATAGCAGCTAAAGAAAGACATCCATCGGATTAAAATGTCCCAGTGACATACCTGTGACCTGCAGGAAGACGGGGCGAGCAGGAGGCTCCAGGAGGGGAGGGAGCGAGCCCTGCCACCCTCACCCTCCTCCAGACCACGGCGCAGAGTCCCTGGCCTAGGAAGCAAGAGTCAGCCGCAGTCGGCTCACGCCTGGAGCATTACAGAGCTTTAAAACCAGGGATTCAAAAGGGTGACACTTGTAGAAAGTGATCAAGTAAGCAGTTCGAGATAAACGTCTTAACCTCTCAATACACGTGTGCTTTGGGTATTCCACATTTTTTGAGTTGGACACAAATTGGATTATTTTTATTTTATTTTAAAATCACGTTTGTCATGAAGTATTACAGAAGCATAGAAAAGCACAGGAAATACGTAGTTTTATAAGGTTACTAGAAGCCTGGTGCACGACATTTGTGCATTGGGGGAAGGGGCCCCTCAGCCCAGCCTGTGCCCTCTCGCAGTCTGGGACCCCTCGAGGGATGTCCAACTGCCGGCTTAGGCCGACTCCCTGTATGGCAGTTGGACATCCCTGGGGGGGTCATTAGCACTGCCACAGAGGCGGGAGAGGCCCCCGCTACCACCGCTGCACTCGCCAGCATGAGCCCGGCTCATGGCTGAACGGTGCTCCCCCTGTGGGAGTGCACTGACCACCAGGGGGCAGCTCCTGCATTGAGCATCTGCCCCCTGGTGGTCAGTGTGTGTCATAGCGACCGGTCTTTCCACTGTTCAGCCGATTTGCATATTAGGGTTTTATTATATAGGATTACACAACAGCTGGTCCATCTGCCAGCCAGGCCCAGGAACGGGGCACAGCAGGAGCCCCAAGAGGATGGGCACCTCTCTTTGATCCCACACCCTCTCCTCCCCGTAGTGACAACCACCTGACACTGATGGATGCCATTTCCTCGCTGTTCTTCAGGTTTGTCTCCCAGGTGTGCAGCCCTGAAAGTTTATTTTTGCTTCTGAATTTCATATGCACAGGCCGCATTGTCGGCATTTGTCTGTCTTGCTTCCCCCTCCACTGTTCACTACTGTGTAATACTCCATTGTGCAGCCCGGCCGGTGTGGCTCAGTGGTTGAGTGTCAACCTATCAACCAGGAAGTCACAGTTCAATTCCCAGTCAGGGCACATGCCCGGGTTGTGGGCTCGATCCCCAGTAGGGGGTGCTGGAGGCAGCAGATCAATGATCCTCTCTCATCATCGATGTTTCTATCTCTCTCCCCCTCTCCCTTCCTCTCTGAAATCAATAAAAATCTATTTTTAAAAAATTTTAAAAACTATCAGTACCATGGCTGGGTAAAAAAGACAGCATGTCCATCCCAAAGTTAAAAAAATAAACAGACAAACCATAATTCCCTTGTCCATCCCACTGCCCCTGGGTAGCTTCTGCTGCACAGAAATGCAACCCCACGGAGGCCCACAGGCGCAGCGCTCCCAGCCCGCGGGCACGCCTTTCTCCGTGCGCCCGCCTGGGAGCGTGGTGCTGGGTAGTTACTGGGAGTGTTCTCAACGTCACTACTTACACCCAAACTGCTTCCCAAAGCAGCGGGAACGACCTACACTCCTGCCAGAGGAACTGCGTTTCTGGGGGTTTACTTTTTCAACAGGACTTGTCAGACTTTTCCAATCTTGCTAGCTGACTGGGTAGTGGTAGCCTAAGATTTCTTTCTTATGTAGAATTTTATAACTATTCTTTAAAAATATATTTTTATTGATTTCAGAGGGGAAGGGAGAGGAAGAGAGAGATAGAAACATCAATGATGAGAGAGAATCATTGATCGGCTGACTCCTGCATGCCCCACACTGGGGACCAAGCCTGCAACCCAGGCATGTGCCCTTGACCAGAATCAAACCTGGGACCCTTCAGTCAGCAGTCCGACGCTCTACCCACTGAGCAAAACCAGCTAGGGCAGAATTTTATAACTATTTTGACTAAAGAATCGTGAAATCTTACAGCTGGACCATTGCTGCAATGGAGAGTTAATTCTGCAACCAGGCCTTCTTTCCCTTTCCCATGGTCCCTGCGTGGCGGTTCCTCACCAGCTGTGACCCCCAGCCTTGGCTCACCAGCTCCAGACACTGCCTCTGAGCCCAGGCCCGGGGAGGGGACCTGTGTGGGTCGAGCCTGCCAATACCAGCATGCTATCCCTGGCCAGTTAGCTCATCTCTGTGAACACACACCCAACTCAAAATCAGTGATGTCTTCCCTTCCTCCTCTCTCTCCCACAGAACCTACAGGGGCACCAGATCCAGCAACGAGGAGCCCGTGAGAGTCCTGCCGGCGTGGAGGGGACAGGG
>NW_005371320.1:253840-261434 GCF_000412655.1 Myotis brandtii
CTCCCTCGGCCTGCCCGCCTTAGAGTCCTCAATCAGCTGGTCCACAGGCTCCTTCTATTGCAACAGTGAAGGTCCACTTACAGCAGAAAGGCCCTCACAGACACACTCACTTTCAAAACCACGGATTTTAATCACTCAAGAAACTGTATGGGTCAGTTAAGGTCACACACACCCTCATTATTCTTCATTCACATTTTACTAGACCATTCCACAAGGAACCAATTTTTGGCTTTGTTGATCTTTTCTACTGTAAATTTTCCATTTGATTAAGTCTGCTCTTATTTTTATTACTTTCTTCCTTTGGGCCTCCCCCCCCCCCATTCTTTTTCTAACTTTTATTTAGAATGATGCTTAGCCTACTAATTTTCAGCTTTTCTACTTTTCTCAGACTATAAATCTCCCTCCATGTACAGCTTTGGCTGCATTCTACAAATTTTGATACATAGTATTTTCATTATCATCCAGTTACAAATACTTTCTAACTCCCATTATAGCATCTTTTTAGACCCATGACATTTAAAAACTATTTTTTAATTTTAAACTCTTGGGGATTTTATAATTATCTTTTTGTTACTGGTTTTTTAAAGGTGTTTTTAAAATATATATATTTTATTGATTTTTTACAGAGAAGAAGGGAGAGGGACAGAGAGTTAGAAACATCGATCAGCTGCCTCCTGCACACCCTCTACTGGGGATGTGCCCGCAACCAAGGTACATGCCCTTGACCGGAATCGAACCTGGGACCCTTCACTCCGCAGGCCGACGCTCTATCCACTGAGCCAAACCGGTCAGGGCTTTTAAAGGTTTTTAATTGATTTTTAGAGAGAGAGGAAGGGAAGAGAGTGCCTCCTGCACACCCACCACCAGGGATCCAGCCTGCAACCCAGGCGTGTGTGGACCGGAAATCAAATCCACGCACAGGACCACGTGCCATGAACTCATCCACACCGGCCGGGGCTTGTCACTAATTTATAGCTCAGTTCTACTGAGGTCAGAGATTCTAACTGGTATTTTTATTACAATGCTTTGAAAAGTATGAGGTTTGTACTATGGTCCAGTATTGATCAATTTTTACAAAGATCTTCTGTGTGCTTGAAGATAAATTTTCTGAATGGAATGTCACTTATATGTACATCAGACCAAGAGTACTGATCCTGTTTAAAACATCTGTGCTTACAAGTTTTTCATTTATTTATTTTTATCTGCTTATTCTAACAATTACTGAGAAAAGTTCCCATCTGAGAGCATTTTCCTCTACATGAAGTTCCTTTAAAATTTCCTGTAGTGCAGTTCTGCTGCCAACAAACCCTGCCAGCTCTTATTGGCCTAGAAATTCTGATGTCACTTTCATCTGTGAAAAGCGTTTTCACTGGGAGCAGAATTTACTGACGGCCACGCCGCCGCCTCCTGGCCGCACCCGTGCTGACCGGAAGGCGCTGTCCGAGTTTTCTCTCTCCCTCTGCCATGTGACTCCTTTGCTCCTCGCTGCTTTTCAAGGTTCTTTCTCTCAGTATCACTGGTGCGCTAGCGATGGATCCTGTGGTACCTTGGAGTGGTTTTCTTTGACTATTTGAGGTTTCTGAGCTTCGTGGTTTATAGTTTTCATTAAATCTGGCCATTTTAGCCACTATTCCTTCAGATACTGTTTCCATCCCCTCCTCTCCCGGAACTCCATGCACAAACACCTTAGAATAGTGAATTCACTCAAAGGTCAGGCGTGCCTGTTATTTTCTTTACTCTCCGCGCTGCAGTTTGAGGAGGTGCTCCTGCTGTGTCTTGAAGTTCACTGATCTTTTCTGCGGTGCTAATTTGCTATTAATCTCTCCACTGCATTGTTCATTTCAGATATTACATTTTTTATCTCTAGAAGTCCTATTTCAGTCTTTTTTATATCTTTCATTTCACTCACTGTGCTTATTTTCCTCAACATTCTTGAATATGTGCAACTGATATATTAGTTATTTTAATGCCTTTGTTAGCTAATTCCATCATCTCTGTTACTGTGGGGTCTGTTTCTATTGGTTAATATTCTTCCTGGCTTATGTCATATTTTCTTGCTTCTTTGCATGCCTGGTAATTGTTATCAGATGCCAGACACTGAATTTTTTTGCACCATTGAAAGCTGGGTTTTATTGTAGCCTTTTACATATAGTTGGGGCTTTTTATTTTTATTTTTCCCCCCTGGGACTGCAATTAAGTTACTTGGACTCAGGTAGGGCAGTCCACGGCCGCCTTCTACCTGAGGGCTAATTTAGCTGCACTGAGTCCACCTGATGCCCTAAGTCGGGCTGGGGAACCTGTTCCCATCAAGGACCATCTGGACATTTATAACATCATTCTCAGGCCGTACAAAAGTATCCACTTAAAAATGAGCCTGCAAAGAAACAAACAAAAAATGAGCCTGCTATATCTGGTTGAACATTGGATTACCTCACCCCTGCTGCCTGGGCAGGGCTGACCAAATGATGTCACAGGCCTTATACGGCACAAGGGCCGGACGTTCCCCACCCCTGCTAAGGGAAAAAGCTGCTCTGGACCCACCCGAACACAGATTTAACAGCAAGCCTTCAACGGGCCTCAGCGACACCACCCGAGGGACAGACACACGGTGCCGCCTACTCGTTGCGGAACTTCTGCTCCCGGCTTTGAGGGTTTCCTGTGTGTTCGTGCACGTCAGCACTCGGCTGAGGTCTCCAGGGCTCTGCCTGGGGTCTCTGAGTAGCTCCCTCCTCTCCCACACTTTGACCCTCAGGTTGTAGCTGCCTGTCCCTCCCCCAACTCTGACCTCTGTTTTGTCACTTCAGCAAGGCCTGCCTGTGGGCTATGTTTGCTCCCCCCAACCCCAATGTAGAAACTGTCTCTAGGCTGCGATTGGCAACCTACGGCCTGAGGGCCAAATCCAACCTGCTGCCTGTTTTTATAAAGTTTTATTGGAACATAGCTACACCCATTCATTTGCTCACTTAGCAGGAAAGCAGCCACAGACAAAGGCAGAGCTGAGTGTGTCACAGAGCCCGCCCCGTCTGCCAGGCCCGAGACGGAGAGAGTGTGGGTCCCTGCGGGGCAGAGTGAGCCGGACAGTCGCAGGGCTCCCTCCGTCGCCTTCTCGTGCTTCGGGGCACGCGGCCCTCACCTGCCTGGTGACCGCGACAGCGTCTGAAGGCTGTTGCTTCATGTATTTTGTCTGGTTTTCAGGTTGAAGACGAGAATCAGGTTTGGAACGAGGACAAACTTTAAAGGCGTGCCCAAAACTCAGTAATAGAGAGAAAACCAAAATTAATGCAAAAAATCCATGCAAAACAAAATGTTAAAATTTGAGATAAAGACAGGTATCAGTAACAGCATTGAGTTGAGCTATATTGAAGCTGAGGCAAAAAGGAAAAGTCACTAACTGTTGTCTCTATTAAAAATTAATTTTTTTCATCATAGATTTTTTTGGCATCAAATTTGATTTTTTAAAGTAGTTCATGAAAATGTCATTAATCTCAGTTACTGAGCTCCCCAGTGCTCCCTGAAGTTCTGCACCTGAGGCAGGTGCCTCATCACTTCCACTCAGCCCTGGTGGAGAGGGGATCTGGGGCCTGTTATTAGAACACCTCTCAGTGAGCGGAACCACTCTGTTACGTGGTACCTCCTACAGCTGATCCGAACTAGCAAACGAGCTGTGTCCTTTCTCAGAGGCATCTTGGAGACAAATGGCTCCCATGCAAAACACGGTGCTTTAATTCTACTTGCAACTAACAGGTCTTAGTGTGCATGTGCCCACAAACCCACATGCAGACAGGAAAGTATCACAAGAGCAACACTGGGTTCTTAGAATCACTAAAGCAGTACACGCCTCGAAGATCCTACGCCGCAGAGCACACTGCACAGGAACTACACCGGCACCGCAGCTACACCGGGAGGCTGTGCCCGCACCAGCTGTGCCCGCACCAGCAGAGAGAGGCGTGCTCGTGGCTTATGATGTCGGAAGAACCAGCAAAGATTTACGCTGTACAGCCAGACTCGCCACCTGCACTTGAATTATCTTTGGAAGGTCACCGTGCCCACATCTCTCCCTGGACCGAGCGGAACCCAGATCATGACGGTCATGAGTCAGCAGGACTGAAGTCGGGTCTCGGGGCCAGTGCTCCCTCCGGGACTCGCCACAACATCCCCGAAGCTCCGACACCTGCACATTCAAGTCCCGGGCAGTCACCGATTCTGTATCAGGAGGCGAACGCATGCCCCAAAGGCCCCAACACACCAGTGATGCTGACAGAGGCGTCTGTCCCTTTAAAAACCAAGCACCTCCTCCCAGGGCTTTGGATCTCAGCGCTGACATCCCTGAGTTTGGTTCTTCCCGGCGCCCTAACCTGGCGTCACCAGATGCACCAGAGCCGCACCTCTCGCGGAGCCCACCGGCCACGCTGAGCTGGCGAGGCTCCAAGGGTCCCACAGCATCACAAGCCACCCCGGGGTGTTCTCCCAGTGGTACCTAGAGCAGAAGGGAGGGAGGACCAGGGAGAGGGGAGAGACACATCCGTCGGCTGCTTCCTGCCCCGACTGGGGCCCGGGGCCAGGGATGAACCTCCAACCCAGGTACAGGCCCTTGACCGGAAATCGTACCCATGACACTGTGGTTCACGGCTGGCACTCTAACCACTGAACAACACCAGCCATGGCTCTCACAACATTTAAATAATAGTTTGCTTCATTTCTAGCTACTTTAATATGAAAATCGACTACATTATTGAGCTTGCATTTGAAAAAGCATCGCCATGGGCCTGAATCAGGAGGAGGACCGCTCGTTCAGAGTGAAATGACTACTCCGTGCTCCTGGTTAGCACTGAACACTATGTGAGGGTGAAGGAAGCCGTGTTAGACTGTACGGCAGCAGTGGTTTAGTTTAGTTTCGGGCACTGGGGAGGTTTCTCTGAAGCCAGGTTCACTGAGCCCTGATCACACACCCACTCCCACGGCACACTTAGTCCGAGAACATAAGCATCGCTATGCTCCCCGCCAGGTGGTCAGGCTGGATGTGTGAGCTCCCTCGGGCACATGTCTCCTTGAATCTGATGCTCTTCATGCTACACACCCTCTGGAATAAACCCACTTCCCAACCCAGGTGACCCGCTGGGAAACTGGGAGGCCCGTCATTGGAGAGAGGAAGGCCCAGGTGGGGCTGCCTTGGGCAGCCGGCCGTGTGCAGGTTCTTGGCTTCGTGCCAGAAAGATTTCACAGCGAGTCCAGTGACTGAGAAGACGTTTATTGCAGCCGGACAGTGAGACGAGGAGGCCTCGGGCAGAAGCAGCAGCAGGAGAGCGCAGGCAGGGCGGCTTCGGCTC
This sequence comes from Myotis brandtii, assembly GCF_000412655.1. Classification (NCBI taxonomy): domain Eukaryota; kingdom Metazoa; phylum Chordata; class Mammalia; order Chiroptera; family Vespertilionidae; genus Myotis; species Myotis brandtii. The sequence goes on from NW_005371320.1 coordinate 259,168, forward strand.
TAGAAACGTCATGGGGCTGCCGTCAGCTCACTGGAGAGAGAGAAAAGGGCCTTGGGCCCGGGGTCAGCCTGGGAGGAGCTGCCGCTGCCCACTGCTCCCCTGGTTGCAAGTCTTAGCGTTCAGGAGGTGCACGCAGTGGGGAAGCGAGGGAGGGAAAGGCGTGGGCCTGCTCCCAGGGGGAGAGCGCTGGGTCCTTTGTCTTGAGGGTCTTTAAAGGCGGGGAGTGTAGGGAGGGCGGAGGAGGGTCTAATAGGATAATCGTCTGTGCCCTTTCAGGTCCTGGCCTCCACTGATCGGTCAGGGCCAGGGCACGGGTCATTAGTCCTTGCAGCTGGTCCTGAGGTCAGCCCTGGCACCACCCGCCTGGTTTCGCTGCTTTTCTGGGCCTGGCGCTGAACTACCACTGAGGCCTACATGTCATCTCCAGGGAGGAAAGGTCAGGGGTCCAAACCGCATGACCAGCGATACGCCCGGGGAAGAAAGGCCTCGGGGCTGGGGTTGGCAGCAGTTTTGCCCGTTGCTGGGCACCTGGGCTCTCCTCCCTGCGGACCTGTCTCTGCCGTAAACTGCTCGGCCGGTTTGTTCGCTGTCTGTCTCCGTCTCCCATTCTGCTCGCCATTTCCGCTCCTACTGCCCTGCCTCCCCGCGAGCGGCAGATCCCCGCACAGCCCCCTCCCACCACGTTATTCTAACCAGAACTGTTCGAAGTGCGAACCTTCCCAGGCTGCCCTGCACCGCCAGCTAATCGCTTTTCATACACCCTGTTCTGCCACGCTGGCTTTTGCTTAATATAGTTATGATTCGCTGCAGTTTGCTCAGTGAATTTAAGCAGAGATTTGTTATGCAACATCAAATCTCTTAGGTTCCCCTCAAGATTAATCAATATTTAGAATATAAAATATTCTACTGTCAGCACTTCTTATACAAATAAAATGGCGACATCAGTAACGTTTTCTACTGGAAAAATATGGGAACAAATCTCTATTTGTAGGTTAAAGCACTGCTGCTAACGACTCCAGGATAGACGGAGGTGGCAGGCCGCGGGCGCAGTCCCCGCCGTGCCCGCCACCATGCACCCAGCACCCAGCTCATCCCAGGCGGTCCTGGGCATTGGCGCCCAAGCGAGGCTTGTCTGACCTCAGGGTCCACTCTCACAAGTGCCCGGTAAATACTTTTGAGCAACACAACCTGCCCCCATCTCAGACCCGTCAGGAGGAAAATGAGGGAATTTTCTATGTTAAATATCACAAGTGACAGGCAGGTTCGTTGGTTTCTCTGAACGACCTCACGCTCCTCGCACGTCTCCGCACGGGGCTTAGAAGGACCAGGCACCTGCCCTCCCCATCCGTCTGCTCGCGCACAGCAAAGAGGCCCCGGGGGAGCCGAGGAAGGAGGCCCCTGGGGCCTGACAGTCACCCATGCCGAGTGGCCCCTGCTCCCTGAGGAGGGGAAGCAGAAGGTCCAGTAATTTGAGAGAAGAGCCAGTTAGCAATGGGAAAGGATTTCTTGGTGGAGCCAGAGAACACGAAAGCTTCCCAGGCGGTTCCGTGAAGGAAAGGGTGGACGCAGCCCAGCCGGCCTGGCTCAGGGGTTGAGCGTCGACCTAGGAACCAGGAGGTCACGGTTCCATTCCTGGGTGGGGCACATGCTCGGGTTGTGGGCTCAATCCCCATTAGGGGGCGTGCAGGAGGCAGCCGATCAAGGATTCTCTCTCATCGTTGATGTTTCTCTCTCTTCTTCTCCCAAATCAATGAAAATATATTTAAAAGAAGAAGGAAGGGTGGGCACAGACCACCACAGTGCCTGAGGAAGACCCTGGTCTCAGCTCACTCACTGGCTCAGCATCCTCACGAGCCCAGCGGGCAGGCTCTGTGCAAGGAGAGGGGGAGGTGGGGGCACAGGAAAGGGGCCTCACCTTAGAGACCTGGCTGTGGACAGGGAAGGGGCCAGCACACCAGGAACTGTGCATGTGCGCACTCACGTGTGACAGGAAAACTACCGCAGGGCAGCACACGCTGAACCCACCAGGACGCCCACTTATAAAGGCCTCCCTGAGGAGAGGGTGCTAAGCCATGATCTGAAGAATCCGAAGAAATTAACTGTTTCTGCAAATTTCAGAAAATTAGAAACAGGTAAATGCAATAAGAAAAATCAAGTGTTGCCCTGACTGGTGAGCTCAGTGATGAGAGCAGGATGCCCTCACCACCTCGCACCGCGGGGGCCAGGCGGGACCCACGGCCGGCAGGTGCCGATGGCGGCATCTGGGC
>NW_005371320.1:261550-265198 GCF_000412655.1 Myotis brandtii
GTGCCCAGGGGACGGGACACAGGCGCACTCGCTGTTCACACCCCGTTGACCGCAGGGAGACAGGGCAGCCGTCAGCCTGCCCGTCCCCATGAGCCCTTCACAGAGAAAGGGGCCCCTCCCTCTGGGCCCTGCCTTTGCTTCTGCCCATGAAGTCAGCATCCACGTGAACGGGCGTGTAAACGAAACAGCATGCGCCCACGGGAAGAATGCAAAGGCACGCCACGCCGAGGTGCCCGCTGCTCCCCAAACACCGAGGTGCCCTTCCCGTTGGCAGCACGTCTCTGCCCCGAAACCCTTGCTGCTGCCCCTGCATGGAAAGCCAGTTAAAGCTCATGGCTTATCAGAGACGCAACAGCCACGCCATGCGCGTAACCCACGCTCCAGGGGCTGCAGCCAAACCAGCTCCACCCGCCAGGCTCTCACCTGGGCGCCTCGCAGGCAGCACCCTCACCTCCCACTCCCATTCACTGTGAGTCGAGTCAGGGTCTGATGGCCACTCTGGGGAGATGGAATGTTCTGGATGCACAGCTGGGAACACACTGAAAACTGCTGAACTGTACGCTGTAGCAGGTGCCATGCATGGCATGCAAATTATCTTGAAAGAGCTGTTATTTTAAAAAATTTAAGGCTAGTTATTCAGAGCCACTAGTTTCTTCTGCTTTCCATCTCCAGCATGTAATAGAACGCCGTATCTAATACCGGTGACCGGACACTCGGATTCCAGAAACCAGGCTTCGTGGAGTGGTGAGAGCCACCTGGTCGTGTCCACAGGTCTGTGGGCCGTGCCCGGACACAGGACGGTGATGACTGACAGCACCTCTCGGCTCCGCGTCTGGGGCCTGCGCTAGAAAGTGAGAAAGCGGAAGCAGAACCGCCTGCTGCCACGCACTCGCTGCCACGGGGCTGACGGGCGGCTGCGGGGTGCCCCGGTCCCCCGTGGGAGCTGGCGGGCTGCTGCTCAGCATGGCAGCAGGTCCCAGAGCAGGCGTCCCAAAACCAGAAGCCAGGCAAAGCTGTGCCCTTTATTTTTTTTTAATGCTTTTTATTGATTTCAGAGAGGAAGGGAGGGAAAGAGAGAGAGAGAGACATCAATGAGAGAGAATCATTGATTGGCTGCCTCCTGTACGCCCCACACTGGGGATCAAGCCCACAACCCGGACATAGGCCCTGTCCAGGAATCAAATCTCCAATTCTTGATTCACGTGTCAACTTTCAACCACTGAGCCACGCCGTCCAGGCGAAGCTGTGCCCTTGTTAAGGAAGTCGCACATCGCTGCCTTACCACTGGTGAAGGGGTCACAACCCTGGCCCAGGCCCCCAGGGAGGAGCAAGACCCCGCCCCTCGTCCAAGGTCTGTGAGAACCACAGGAGGGATCCAGCACTGTCAGTCCTACAGTAAAACCTCAGTCTTCCTGAAGAGGGTGAGTTAAAATTCTGGGTTAGCCCTGGCCGGTTTGGCTCAGTGGATAGAGCGTCAGCCTGCGGACTGAAAGGTCCCAGGTTCGATTCCGGTCAAGGGCATGTCCCTCGGTTGCAAGCCCCTCCCCAGTAGGGGGTGTGCAGGAGGCAGCTGATCGATGTCTCTCTCTCATCAATGTTTCTAACTCTCTATCCCTCTCCCTTCCTCTCTGTAAAAAATCAATAAAACATATTTTTTAAAAATTCTGGGTTAACTGGCATCTGGCTAACCATCAATTTGTATGTCAAGCCTCATAAGCAGAATCTCTTATTACCTGTGATAAGCTGTAACCTGTAAGCTACACCTGAGAGCCCGTGTTACTGTCTTAGAAAACAGTGTCGAGGCCTGGATGTAGCAGGTGATGGTTCAGGCGCGCATCCCCCAGGCCCTGCCCCATGGCCACCAGGCCAGCTCAGCTTCTCTGCAAACAGCACGGACGGCACGGGCACAGTTTACCCGGACACACAGGCTGGGCTTCGCCACCACTCGGCCTGAGCCCCGGCGCACTGAGCGGAGTCCCAGGAATGACAAAGGCGGAGAGAAGGCGGGCTTTTAAAATCACCAGCCAGCGAACTCTACTGCCACACGAGAGGGCCTCTCTACAGACCCAGAGCAAGCGGCCGAGAGCGAACCCCTTCTGCCAGGAGCCGAGCCGGCAGCCAGTGCTGATCCCAGACCTGGTTCTGACCTGCTCTGGACCTTAACCCAGTGGCATAACTTCTTTGGGCCTCGGTTTCCTCATCTGCACAACAAAGGGCTGAATCTGCTGAAGACTGCACTGAGGCCTGCAGGTGAGTCACTGCTGCCAGCGTGGGGTGGGCCTGTGAGTCAATCCGCCCTCGAGCTTGAGCATAAACTCAGAGTGTTTACTAATGAGGAGAACGGTTACACGGTTACACGCCAGTGACATGTCCTCGGGGAACCTGGCCGCCCCTCTTGCGATCTACGGCCTCAGCAGCCCCTCAGGCCTCCTGCGCCCACGCAGAGGCTGTCAGGAGGCCCTTTACAAAGTACTGACAGATTCTCTTCAGTCCCAGTCACGACAGGGATAGAGTTTAAATACACAAGAAATGATGCCACACACATCCCACAAACAACAGACAACCCTGTTTGGCGATGAAGAAGTCGGTCTTTGTCTGTTATTCTCACAAGCTGGCGTTTGGACAGGGGTCCTCCTGACTTGGGGCTCCCTCTGCACCCCAACCATGATGACGTCGGGGGAGAAGCAGGCGCCTGGCCGCAGGGTGCTGCTAGGCCTGGGGAGGCGAGGGCCGCCAGCACCCACACCTGCAGACAGAGGTGCTGGGCCGTGGTGCTCACACAGGCAGACCCCAACCTGAAGCTGGACACATCCCTCAGCCACAGTCTGTGGCCAGGAAGCAAGAGGCGAAGGCAGACCTCAGCAGGAAGAACCGCTGCACGGCCGCCTGGTAAACAGAGAGGAGGTGGCGCTGAATTCATTCCCATCATCAGGACGCAGCCTCCACTGGGACCTCGCGCTGAAAACACCAGAAGGTCCAGAAGCCATTCATCAGCTTTCCCGAAGGCATGCAGCTGCCATGGTAACCCTGGCAACGTATTTCTTGGTGCTGGGACATAGAAAGTATCCCTCCTAATGCATTTAATACAGTTTGGGGCCACCGATTCCTAGCAAAACGAATCAGAGCTCTGACTCTCAGCCCCTCTCTGAGCCACTGGAGGCGGAATCCCACACCCCGGACAGCAGAGCAACACGCCCGAAACGCTCGCCTGAAGGCAAAGAACCAAGGAAACAAGACTTCAGCACCCGCCGCCACGCGCGGAGGTTTTGTGAAACAGATGAAGGAAAGTGTCTTACGGCTTCGGGTAGAGAAGCAACGACATTGCAGCCATGTCTACCTCTGGGATCCAGCCGCGTTCCGGAGTCGGAGAAGCAGAGCTCTGCAAAGAACAACTTCAATGACTTACTCAGAGGGCATCTGCCAACCAATAAGGTGCCTGTTCAAATGCCCACACTGCCCCCTCCGAGACACCGAAGGCTCGTCTCTCAGGACCTGCTGGGGCCTTCGCAGCACCTACAATACGGCCGTACATGGCTTTTAAAGCCCCTACCTTCTCATGAGCCACCCCGTGTGGGGACCGGCATGAGCGCTCCGAGCACCGCTGCACAGGCATCTTCAGCCCTGCGCGCCTGGGCAGCCAGGGCGCCA
>NW_005371320.1:265234-267283 GCF_000412655.1 Myotis brandtii
CGGCCAGGAAGCGCCCGGTACCTCCGCTTCACACTGCTGGCGGCAGGCAGCGCCGGGGAGGGGCCTGGAGGGCGCAGAGGCCCTCGCCTCGGGCTCCCATAGTAACAGCCACAGGGAACCGCTGCATTGCAGTCTTTCTGAAGCCACCGACCTCGGAGCGGGAGCGCGGGGGCTCCTGGCACAGGAAGCGCCTCTATAAAACGCTGCCAACACCTGGGGGGGGGGGTCCTACCTCCCCAGCCTGCCTGCTGGGGCCGGCTGGTCTGTGGGTCATGGGAGGGGAGCCCTGACGACGTGCTGTGCTGGGTAAGAGCGCAGCCTTGAGGAAATGTAGGCGATGACACCGCCGTCCTGCTCCCTCCCGGCTGCCTGTGAGAGCCGCACACCTGCTGAGCACGCTCTAAGCCCTCAGGGCCTCCTGCACACAGAGGGGCTGTCGCCCCAGACGCAGCAGGCACGGGGCGCCCAGCTCCTCGGGGGCCGCCATCGCCTGCACTCCCCGCTGCCTTCACAGCACCGAGAACCATTACGTGGTCGGAGCCGGAATTGTTAAGCCACCGGCCAATTCAGAAGCTGGGACTTGGACCGAGTTCAGCAGCAGCTACTACAGCAGTGACCTCTGATGCTTGCTCATTCAGCCCCTGCACACGGCGGCCACGGCCACGCGGCCTCGAGCAGACCGCACCGTCCGGATGGGCACGGGCACTCGGGAAAGCCCACAGGGACGAGGCGTTCCAAGCGTGAGGTGGGCCAGCACACAGGGTGGGGGTCTGGGAGCCGGGGGTCCGGGAAGGTTCCGTGCAGAAGGACAACTAGCAGCTGAGAACCACTCAGCAGGGAAGGGAAGCCCCCACGGCGCACACGGCCCAGCGTGTCCTCAGCCTGAGCCGTCACACCACCATCATCACCACCACCACCACCACCATCACCACCACCACCACCATCACCACCACCACCACCACCACCACCACCATCACCACCACCATCACCATCACCACCGCGGACAGATGGCTGAGTGCCTGGCACCTGAGGTACGCACGGGAGGGGCAGACTCTGAGCCTAGCAGGCGACACCACGCACCCCTTGATGGGTGGCAGCTGTCTCCCAGTGACGCGGGGGACCACCTCCAGGCGGGACAGTTGTCTAAGTGGCCTGGTCCAGCCGTGTTGTATTCGATCCAAGTCTGGTGCCCAGCCTGACGCGAGCAGGCACTGGGTAAAGGGCAGGTGAGTGAATGAACGAGCTAAGGGTGCACGGGCCCCCTCGGTCTAGTACCACAGAACGCAGGTGGTGCCCTGCCAACACCGTGCTGCCTCTGTGAACCCCCTACCGCCCTGTGCAGGCTCCAGAATTTTCTCCTCCATCCAGTCTTCAACAACTCTCCACCCCAGCGGCGAGCCCGGTCACCCCAGTATTTAGCACCCGCAGAGTGACATCCCTGCTGACCCCCAGGCCCTTGCAGGGCAGACATTTTAGTATCTGTAGTGGGAGCTGGAAGCTGGGGCCCCCACAGGTCGGCCACCAGGCTCCGCCTGTCCCTCCGTGAGGAGCGCCCAGCACCCTCTCCGCCTGACAGCCGGACACCCAGGCCCAGGGAACCACGGTAAGTCCAGGTGCGGGAGGCGGACTCAGCCCAGGCCGGCTCCACGGCCGCACCTCACCAGCGGCCGCTGCTTTTCTAGGCTCCGGAACAAAGCTCAGACCCAGCCCGAGGGTGATGCTCCCGGGGCCTGGCTGGGGGAGGAGAGCCACCTGTGGCAATACTGCAGCCTCCCGCCCCACCTCCTCAGAAAGGTGAGGATGGGAAGTGAGTCTCAGAGAGGCCTCGGGCCAACTCCTGGCTGTCTGGCAACCTCCCAGCAGCGGGTGAGCAGAGGAGGGCAGAGCCGCGAGGAAGTCTCTGCCGTCAGTGCCTGTGGACTCACTACAGTAGCTAATGCCTCAGAGGCCCTTGTCTCAAACGCCTCTGGCATATCCAGGCCTGGGCACCCGCTGCCGCTCTGCCTTTCAAGTCAGAGATCAAGGCTGGCCCCGGCAGCCTCGCCCGCC
>NW_005371320.1:267336-269439 GCF_000412655.1 Myotis brandtii
CTGGCCCCGGCAGCCTCCCCCGCCAGCCCCTGCCAGCCGCAGCCCCGGGCAGGGAGGTGCTCTCCCCACTAAGCGGCAGAGGCCCGGCCCGAGAGGCGTTCCCAGGAGCGTCCAGAGGAGCTGGCAGGGTCTTCCGTCAAGACTCTGTGCTTCCTGGAACAGACAGTGCCCAGCGGGGTGGGGGCCGAGGCCCGGCAGTGGGAACTACGTGGGGGTGGTAGGCACTGCACTGCGGGAGAGAAACCAGCGGGGAGTGGGGCTCTGGGGCTAGGGGTGGGGGTGGGAGGTCAGAGCAGGGGTGACGAGGAGGAGCCCACTACAGGACCACTCAAACCGCTTCCAGGTCAACCGTCGGAAAACCAAGGGCAGGCCCTGGCCGATAGCTGGGTTGGTCAGCACTAAGGTTGCAGGTTCGATCCCCAGTCAGGGCACATACCAGAATCAACCAATGAATGCATACATAGTAGAACAAATTGATGTTTCTCTCTCTCCCCACCCCCTTCCTCTTGCTCTAAAATCAATTAAAAAAAAAAAAAGATAAAAACCCAGGGCAGTGAGCAGGTTCCGGGCACGGGCGTGGCTTCCTCTCATCTCCCGTTAGAGACGAGGAGGGGAGGCCGCTCACAGGAGCCATACCTTTCCAGTGCACGGCGGGGAGCCCCACGCGGCTGTGCCCGCAGCTGCTGGCGCTCGGACTCGGCACCCACAGCCCCTGCCTCCCCAGGCACTTCTCCCAACCAACTGCTTGCCCTTTCTGACCTGGGAGTTCTTGCCTACAGGGAAGGAGTAGGACCTATCCTACAAACCTTAGAGCTCATTTGATTTCTCTTTTCTTTAGTCGTCACACAAGGACAAGCTTAGAGCTCTAGAGGAAGGGAGAGAGGGAGAAACATCGGTTGCTTGCCTTCCCCATGCTCCCCCACTGGGGGTCAGACCTGCAGCCAGGCGTGTGCCCTGACAGAACCTACCGGCAACCTGTCGGTGCACGGAATGGAGCTCAACCAGCTGACACTCCAGCAGGCGAGTTCATCTGATATTTCTGTTGTTAATCCTCACACAAGGATATTTTCCCATTGAGTTTTAGAGAGAGAGGAAGGGAGAGAGGAAGGGAGGGAGGGAGAGAAACATCAATGTGAGAGAGACACATTGATTGGTTGCCTCCCTCATGCCTCAACTGGGGCTGAGGATCGAACCTGCAACCTAGGTTCATGTACTTGACCAAGAATTGAACCCGAAACCTTTCAACACTAGGGCCGACACTAACCATTGGGAAACACCAGCGATGGAGAGTTCGTTTGGTTTAGCTGATGTTATGCATGTGAAAGGTTCCCAAAAGTATACACTTCTCAAAATGTAAGGCACTGCTGTTACAAAATACAGCCAATATCCACAAAGCCCGCAATAATCTTCCCAAGGCTCACTCGGTTTAAATATGAGACGAGAGACCTGCAGGACGCTCACCATTAACTGGAATGACCATGGCAGAATCTGCTCCTTAATTAAACAGCAGTAATGAAATTCATAATCTAACTCAGGCAATTAGCTAATAGTGTTAATGTACATTCACAGGAATTTGATACAAATTATGGAAACATCCCTGTAGGTCTCATTTGGACACTTAACAAAATGCTCAAGAGGATCACTACTATCTTAAGATGTTTATTTCCTCAAAAATAGGCAACCCAGTTACCAAAATTCTCATGAAAAAAGCCGCAGGAGTGAGTGGGATACCGGCTAAAGGAAATGGAAACCTGCAGTCATAACCGCCCGATGCTGGCCCCAAGAGCAAAGGGATCACCAAGAAGAAGAGGGGAGAAGAACATAAAAATATAAACTAGAGCCCAGCCGGTGTGCTCAATGGTCAGAGCACAGGCCTGCACACTGAGGGGTCTCAGGTTTGATTTTTGGTTAAGGGCATGTACCTCGGTTGCAGGTTTGATCCCAACCCTGGTCAGGGCACATGCGGGAGGCAACCAATTGATGTCTCTCTCTCACATCGATGGTTTTCCTCTCTCCCCCTCTTCCTCCCTTCCACTCTCTCTGAAAATCAAGGGAAAAAATATCCTTGGGTGAGGATTAACAAAAACAAACAAAAACATATAA
>NW_005371320.1:269783-276810 GCF_000412655.1 Myotis brandtii
CCTCTCTCTAAAATCAATTTAAAAAACACACATATTCTTAGGTAGAGGGCACGGGAAGGGGACATCTGTAATATTTTCAACAATAATTTTAAAAAAACACAGATGCAAACTCCTAGGCACACACCCAAAAGAAATGAAAACACGTGCACACAAACGCCTATACACGACGTTCCTAGCAGCGCACATTCCCAATAGCCAACAAGGGGAACAACCGAGTGTTCACCCAGGGACTGCCGCGTGCATCAGCCTGGTGCTGTCCACAGTGGACAGACTGGGCAGCAAAAGGAACAACCGGCAGCCGCTCAGCTACTCCATGGATGGACCCTGGGAACACCCTGCCGAGTGCAAAGACCCGCAGTACACGGTCCCATTACACAAAGTGTCCAAAGAAGGCACAACCCTGTGAACATACTAAAGCCACGGAATGGGTGCAAGGAGAGATAAAGTGTGTGCGCGGTATGTGACTATCTCAATCAAGTTATTTTTTAAAAACCTGACACAATCCAGTCAATGGCAAAACATCTGAGTTCACATCACTTAATGAGATGCAGCTCATATCTCAAAGAAACAAAGAAAGAAAACTTTTCCCCAATTGCATTATTTGGGGGGTATCCCTTCCAAATAATTTTAGCACTAACTGATCTGGCTCAGTGGATAGAGTGTCGGCCTGCGGACTGAAGGGTCCCAGGTTCGATTCCGGTCAAGGGCACCTGCCCGGGTTGCAGGCTTGATCCCCAGTGTGGGGTGTACAGGAGGCAGCTGATCAATGATTCTCTCTCATCATTGATGTTTCTCTCTCTCACTTCCTCTCTGAAATCAATAAAAATATATATTAGAAAAATATATATTTTTAAATAAATAAAAAGAAAACAAATAATTTTAAATAAGCTTCTTGCAGTTAAACTCATAACTGTTTTTAGTAACTTTTTCTCCCACAAATCTCAGAGCCTGACAGTTTTTCAAGAAAAAAACTGATTGCAACTGTAATGCTAAACATCAATTACAAACATCTACAAAGGTAGCGCTTTTAAACATGAAAGAGCATCACTAGGAAAACCATCAACCCCACCGTCACCACCAGAAAGTGTGCATTTACTTAGTTCTTTCTATTATGAAATAAACAAAACCACTTGGGCTTTAAAAACCAGAAATATTTATAAAACTGAAGTCAATAAGTCAAAGAAAACACATTCATTAACTGAACATACTGGTAAAAACAGCCCATACGGTGTGGCTCAGGGGTTGAGCGTCGACCTATGAACCAGGAGGTCACGGTTTGATTCTCAGTCAGGGCACATGCCCGGGTTGCAGGCTCGATCCCCAGTGTGGGGCGGGCAGGAGGCAGCTGATCAATGATTCTCTCATCATTGATGTTTCTACCTCTCTCCTCCCTTCCTCTCTGAAATCAATAAAAAGAAAAACAAACTCTCATAAAAACCGAAGTAAGCCCTGCATAAACCCCCAGCCCACTGACGGACACCTCGCCCGGGCGCTCCCCCGTGTCTGTCCACCTCGAGCCCTCCACCACCGGCCCGCAGGCACAGCGTGTGGCCGCGCCAGTGCGTGATCCCGAAGTGTCATTACGGTAGTGTGCTTCCACTTTCCGCAGGAAGACAATCGTGCCTGCTCATCACTCACAATGAGTCAGCCAGCGTGGAAGATGTTTTACATAATGGGAAATTTATTGCAACCCAAAAGTTCAGCGTGTTCTCATTAAGTTACCAGAAATTACAGATGTGAAGATACTTCTGCTAACTTAACCAAAATCAAGAAAAGAAACTACTTTAGATATGCACACTTTTCTGGTTGGTAGATCTAATTCTTCTTATGCTACTGTATTTCGAATCACTCAGGCTGGTAGGTTTGCAGTTTAAATACTGAATACAGGAAATCTGCACACGGACAACATGAGTGATTCTGAATTGGTTTGACACTGCACCGCTTGCTGCCTATATAGCTAAGCAATGTCAAACCGGCCAGAAAGGCTCTAGCTTTTGTGAACACCCCTACAGTGAAATGGTTTTTCCAAAATGATACCATCGGAAGCGTTAGCGGAGCCTCCCACTGCCTCAGTGGCATTAAAAACCTCTGCAAGCCCTGCCCAGTGTGGCGGCTTCGATGCCCAGTCAAGGGCATGTACCTGGGTTGAAGGTTCAATCCCCGACCCTGGATGGAGCACATGCAGGAGGCGACCAATTGATATATCTCTCTCACATCGATGTTTCTCTCTCTCTCTACCTCTCCCTTCCACTCTCTCTAAAAATTAATGGGGAAAATATCCATGGGTGAGGATTAACAAAAACCACAAAAAAAACCTAAATGAAAAATCTTAGCTTTTTTTTTTTTTAATCCCAGTAGAAGAAAACATTTAAGCACTTAAGCACATAACACATTTCTGGACCTTTTAAAAAGCCTTCTGTAATATACTACAACTAGAGGCCTGGTGCACGGATTCATGCACATTTAAAGGAAATTAATTGGAGAAATATTTTAATATTGCTATTCGCCCTTTCTCTATAATAGACGTGTCAACCAAATTCACGATCGACAATGACAGATCGAAACACACGCATGCAACGGGTGCCAGCGAGAGCTTTATATGTATCACGCATGCGTGAGTCAACTTAGCCTTTTATAGATATAGAATAAACTTGCTTCATGAGACCTGCTTTCTGATTTAGCTAAACTTTTTCCAGCCCAGTGAAGCACCCCAACTTCTCTTTCAGGTAATTGTCAGCAACACAGCAGTAAATATCAACATGAAGCAGATTATTATTGTAGATCCTGCAGGGAGAACAAAGGGTAAAATATTTAACTGCAGCAGTGTTTGACTCTATTCTGGGCAGTGAGAAAACCTGAGGTCATTTTCAAGGTCCACCATTTCTTACTCCTTTTCAGTCGGGTCAAGTTTCTAGGCGTTCTAAATCTCCATTTTCCGGCTAATGAAAAGAAAATAGGATTCCACTGAGTCTTCTATCTACCTACTCCAGGACTTCTGTGAGGATCAAATGAGATGAGGCATGTGAAAACGCTTCACAGACATTTGGTTAAAGTGTACAATGCTTGCACCTGGCTATGAAGTAAGTTGTGTTCCTGGGCTGAAGAAACTCCAAGGAGGCTAGTCGCTAGGGAGAGGAAGCCGGGTGTTGCTATGTGACATCATTACCCGGCACCCACAGCCACCCGTTTCCAGGCTGGGCTGTGCTGTGGGCCGCATTTTGCACCATGGGGTCTCGGCAGCATTGGCTGCAATTTGGTGGACTGTTGCTCTGGGGAGGTGGCGGGCCTGTGTCCCACTTGGGGGAAGCTGAGTGTTGCTTGTGGGCGCCAGGTCTGCGGACTGAAACTCTGTTTCTCTGTAAATGGCCAGTGCGCATCAATGCAGCTCCTGAATTGAGCGTCTGCCCCCTGGTGGTCAGTGCGCATCATAGCGACCAGACGGACGGACACTTAGTATATTAGCCTTTTATATATAGAGATACTGCAAAGGCTACTTGGAAACTGACATGTTTACACATGCAGTGCAGATGCAAACATTTAGACTGCGGAACACGCACACTCTGAGGAATCACACATTTCCAATTCCATAAACATAATCCATGAGAGCAAAGATTATGCCACCAGATATTTTTTACATTATAGGTTGGTTCCCAAAAAAGGGTAATTATAAAACACAAGGAGTCTCTTTTGAACCCTGATAAACAAACTATTTGCAAATATTCACCACGCCCCTTGTCCTGCCACCATGCTCACCAGAGTGTCTTGAAGGAAGTTGTACAATACAAACTCTAGTCCTAAGTACCTTACAATCTATTACAAAGGCATTTTAAGTCTTTTGAAGCGGTAGTAGCTGATAAAATCTGAAACACTGAATGTGTGCTTCTGATTCAGTGTCATGCTCATTAAACCTCAGGTCACGTACCGTGGACAGAAACAATTCTAAGTTGAAAGGAGAATCTTTACTACACACGCTCAGATGTGAGCTAACACATTCTACAGGGTTTATCAAAGTCCACAGGAAACTTCAGAAATAACAGTGAAATCTGCTTCGGGAACAAACTGGTTTGCCCCCTGTCCTCTTCAAAGGCTTGGAATATGCAGATCCAGGCACATTTGAGTATTGGCTCTTCATTTTCTAATAAAATGGGCAGGCTTTCATGCAGCTTGGATATTAAACATTTTCTTCAAAATGCAAGCACCATTTCAGAAAGCAGGTAATTTTTAAAAAAGATATCTACCTACATCAAAAATGGATCTTAAAATAACAGTATACTCATATTTTAAAATTCAGGAAACGTACATGAAGTCCCTCTAACGTTGAAGCTCTTGGCCAGCCACGGGGCAGAGTGCGAGTGTGGACCAAGGACTGGCCTGCCAGGTGTGATGCCCACAGCGAGGGAACAGGGCACAGAGGCTCAGAAGTGGGAGCCTTGTCTTGAGCCTCCCACTCTGCCCTTGACCCGCACCAGACCCACGGAAGGGGCGCAGGATGGTCCAGGCGGCCACTCCCCACACTCCCTGCTGGAGGCCATGCCGTGTGCCAGGCCCTGTGTGGACACCTGGGAAGTCAGCAGCGGCACAGCACACGTCTCAGAAGCAGGAAGGTGCTAGCACCCGCCAGCACCCACAGCTGCCTCAGTGCCCGTCCCACCACGCAGCCAGCGCCCTTGCCCTCCCAGCGGGCGGCATCATGCCTGACAGACAGACCTCCACTGAGTCAGGCCCACCACCCTGGTCTGTGATTCTGAAACCCCAAAGCTCTGAGAAGAGGTCCCCAACTCACTGGGCGGCAGGCCCTAACGCACGCAAGGTCACCCCAGTCTCTGCACCACTTGGTGCCAACAGTCAGACCTGCTGCTGCAAGCATCTTCGTGTCGGCTGCCAGGTGCTGGCCAGCATATTCCACAATAAGATCCAGAAATTCCAAACTCCAAGCCACTGTGGCCCAAAGCACGGGCTGCCGAGTGGCGGCAGGCAGGCACACGGGAAGCGGCCGCGAGCCCCTGTAATGGTCGGGCGCCCGGAGCTGCAGCAATCTGGAGTTAAAGTCCAGATTTGTACAGCTGTTTGCTCCCCAAACTCCCTGAGCAGGAGTGTGGCACGGCCCTCCCCAGAGGCTGGGTGTGCCAGCTGGAAGCAAGGCCACTGTGCCCGCCTCCAGGGGCCTGCCCCGAGGTGATGAGGGAGCAGCACAGGGTGCCCGGTGCCCGGGGGAAGGCGGACACTCAGCGGCTGTGTGAGGGTGAGGGTGGTCGGGGAAGCCAGCCCTAGGATGGGAGTCTGGGGCCCAGCGGCAGGCCCCGGCTCAGGGAAGGCACAGGCCCCGCCACGCTAGCAGCCCAGGAGGCTGCGGAGAACTGGAAGCAACATGGACTGGTCATGCAACCAAATGACCAGCTACCAACCAGCTCCCGCAGCCTCGGCCATGCACCTGCCCCAGGAGGGACCTACTGGGCCAGCACACACTCCAGGCCAGGTCACTGTGCGCGGTGATCTAACTGTTCGTGGTGCCCCCTGTGGGAGGGGGAGACCTACCTGGGAGGGGGGCTTACACTAAAGCTGCATGGAAAGGAAAGAAAGCAGGCGATGCAAGAACAGGGAAGAAGCCGTCATCACAGCTGGTGAAGCACTGCCGAAGGCTGGCTCGCACAAGCCGCCTTCCCAGAGTGGAAAGATGCGCGATCTGTTAAAACCGGAAACAGTTCCGCTGCGATGTCCTCGAAGGGGCTTGCCCTCGGGCCCTGCCCTCCTCCACAGCCTCGCCCGGGAAGGGGTGGGCATCAAGGGCACGCCGTCCTGCCAGACGCCCGAGCTCCCCGTGGCCTCCCCGCCCCTGCCCCCCGCAGCATGGAGGGCTTGCCAAGCGGCTGTTAAGATGCACAGTGGAGGGATATCTGGGGCAGCTGCCAGAGCTCTATTACGGCTAACAAAATGGGTAAGTGACTCTCACACTCTTTAAGGTTAAATGCTCACTTGGGTGAGATTTAACGACAGAACCACAGAACCCAATAATGAAGTGGCTTCTCAAACTTCTCCACCAAAGTACCCCCAAAGGCACAGGAGAAGGAACCCTGAGGGCAAGCACTTTAAAGTGACTCAATTTATGTAAAACCATAGGTTTCCTATTAAAAATTCATGCAAATGTTACATTTAACTCCGTAACGGAGACTACACGACCCTTCCGTCCCGTCCCTCTCAGCTTCTGACACAGGCAGTCGGATGTTTTCTCAGGAAAGGCCTGCCAACGCCCCGCCCTCTCCCCTGGCCCTCAGCGGCGCACCCACCCCCCAGCCTCTCCAGCCCCTCCCACCAGCGCACTGGGAGCCAGTCTGTCCCCCACTCCCCACCCCCAGCATCCTGTGCTTTCAAGGAGTTGTCCATGCACACATCCCCGGACAAGCTCACCCACCACGGCCTACGCCATCCTCCTGCCCAGGCCCAAGACCTCCACGTTTCCAAATCCAATGGTCACCTCTCACTCCACCGGCTCGAGGCCCATGTGGCCTCTCCTAGCTCCAAATGTGCGTCCCAGCCCCACCTGCTCTGACTTCCAACTGGTACCCCATCACCAACACCCTGGACCCACTCTGACAACCCCTGGCTCAGCACGTGGCTCAGGGCACACACGCCACACCCACCCATCAGCAAAGACTGTCTACTCCATCTTCAAAGCGTGTTCCGAATCCCTCCACTTCCCACCCAGCTCCCGCCACTCTGGCCTCCGTGCAGTTCCTAAACCACGCCAAGCATTTCCCCACTTGGAGGTCTTTGTCCTCCCTGACCCGGCGCCCCAGACCTCCGCACGGCCCCGCCCTGTTCGTTCAGTCCCTGCTCAAATGCAGCTGCTCCGAAAGGCCCTCCCTGACCACTCTGCAGGCAGCACGCCCACGGCAGCCTGGGCCAGCGCCTGCTTCCCGCCTCGCAGCCCTAACTGGCGGCTCACTGGTGTCTTGACTGGCCAACCCGTTGGCTACAGGTTGGACTCATTCACCGCTGCATCGCCAGCTCTTGGAACAGAGCCTGGCTC
>NW_005371320.1:276841-283752 GCF_000412655.1 Myotis brandtii
TATTTCTGGATCTGTTCACAGCCTTATTGGGAAACATTATCTTGTGTTAATGTGAAACCGTCATCCACGTACTTGACACTAACGCTAGTCTGCGTGCCCCAGACGCAAAAGTCCAGCCCACATTTCCCACGGCCTCCTGGTGACCTGCGTCCTGGCGGCACCCCAGGAACGGCCGACGGCGGGCCGAGGGCCTGGCTGTGCGAGGCTGAGGCCACTGGAAACAACCTAAGTGTCCAAGGACAGAGAACGGAACCAGGAAGCTGACTTGGCCATAAAGATGAACGAAATCTTGCCATTTGCAACAGCACGGATGGACCTCGAGGGCATCACACTAAGTGAACTGAGTCAGAGAAAGACAAGTGCCAATGACTCGCTCATAGTGGAGCCTAAAAAACAAAAAGACGAGCTCACAGACCACGAGGACAGATGGGGGTCCAGAGGGAGGACAGACAGGTGCCCAGAGGCGGGGCAGGGAGTGGGTGGAGGGGATGAAGGGAGGCAAACAGGCTCGCTTCTGGGTACAAAACAAACCCTGGCAGTGGAGCGCACAGCATGGAGCCCAGCTAGCAACACTGTTTATTACACATTTGGAAGTTGCTAAGAGTAAATCTGATAAGTTCTCACCACAAGAAAAAAATTCTATAATTATGCAGGATGTTGGATGCTAAATAGACTTACTGTGGTGCCCATTTCATAGTATATACGTATATCTAATCACTATGTTATACACCTGAAATTACTATAATGTTGTGTCAATTATACCTCAGTAAATAGAAAGAAACTTTGACACAATTACATAATCAACCAAATAATATGTGATGCTATTAAAAAACACGTCTGGCCCTAGCCGGTTGCTTAGTGGTTAGAGCATTGGCTCACAGACTGAAGGGACACAGGTTCAATTCCAGTCAAGGGCACGTACCTCGGTTGCAGGTTCAATCCCCGGCCCCAGGGGTTTGGGAGCAAGTGCAGGAGGCAACCAGTCGATGTGTCTCTCGCACAAAGATGTTTCTCTCTCTCTGTCTCTCCCCCTCCCTTCCATTCTCTCTAAAAAATCTAATGGTAAAAATACCCTCAGGTGAGGATTAACAAAAAAAATGCATAAATATAAGAATCACATAAATAATTTTAAATCTTCTAGTAGTCACATAAAAAAGATAAAAATAGGCAAACTGATGTAATATACATTATTTAACCCAATATAAAATTTTACCACTCAATGTGTAATCAATATAAACAATTATTTGAGATGTTTTCTGTTCTTTTTTCCACATTAGCTCTTCAAAACCTGGTGTAAGCTCACACTTAGAGCACATGGCAGTGTGGACAGGCTGTACTCCACGTGCCCACCAGCCACAGGGTTACTATAGCGGATAACACGGGATTATATCATGAACATTTTCTTTTTCCTTAGTCTGCAAGTGAAAGAGAAAGTTATATTTTGATGAGCTGACCCTAAAACGAACAAGGGAATGCAAAGTACTTAGAATAGACAAAACAATCTTTAAAAAGAACCAATTTGGGGAGAGACCAAGATGGCGGCATAGGTAAACACCGCAGACTGCTGCCGCAAACAACCACTTCAAAAATACAACTAAAAGACGGAACGGACATCACCCAGAACCGCAGGAAGGCTGGCTGAGGAGAGACTCTTCAACTAGAAGGAAAAATAACAGCACACCGAGGCTCAGAGGAGGCGCAGTGTGGAAAATACTCAGGTGCGGAGGTGCGCGCGCAAAGCGGGCTGGTGGCTGAGAGCGCGGTTGTCGTTTTCGGTCAGGGGGGAGTCTCAGACTCTGAGCTCCAGATACGGGCGAATCGCTGGGGACTCGGACCCAAACGGGAGAAGCGGGAGTGTCTGGCATCAGTTGGAAGGCAGCTTTCCCTCCGAGGTTTGCAGCGGTTCCGGGGGTTCTGAGAAGCAGAGCCTCTGGGAACAGGACTGAGGGCACCATAACGGCTCCCTCCGCCCGCCCTGTTGAGCCCGCCCCGCCCAAGCCCTGCGCAGAGCCATTTGCCGGATCGCCTCAGGCAAAGGCTAGATTAGCACCTCCCCAGAGGACAGAAGTTTTCCGCGGCAGACACAGCTGATTCACACAGCCAGTCGGCCTGGTGGTCAAATCCCTCTAGTATTAACTACAACAATCAAGGCTCAACTAGAACAAGACTGCGCACAAAGACCACTAGAGGGTGCACCAAGAAAGCATAAAAAATGCGGAGACAAAAAAACATGACAGAAATGGAGGATATAGAGCTAAAAAACGCAATTTTGAGGGCTTGCAATAAACTTTTGGAGAGCTTCACGAAAACTAATGAGACCCTCGATGCTATGATAAAGAAACTAGAAATTAAGCATACACGCTCTGAAATAAAGAATATTACACCCAATAGCAGACCAGAGGAGCGCAAGAATCAAGCCAAAGATTTGAAATGCGAAGAAGCAAAAAACACCCAACCGGAAAAGCAAAATGAAAAAAGAATCCGAAAATACGAAGATAGTGTAAGGAGCCTCTGGGACAGCTTCAAGCGTACCAACATCAGAATAATAGGGGTGCCAGAAGATGAGAGACAGCAAGATATTGAAAACCTATTTGAAGAAATAATGGCAGAAAACTTCCCCCACCTGGTGAAAGAAATGGACTTACAGGTCCAAGAAGCGCAGAGAACCCCAAACAAAAGGAATCCAAAGAGGACCACACCAAGACACATCATAATTAAAATGCCAAGAGCAAAAGACAAAGAGAGAATCTTAAAAGCAGCAAGAGAAAGAGACTCAATTACCTACAAGGGAATACCCATACGACTGTCAGCTGATTTCTCAACAGAAACTTGGCAGGCCAGAAGGGAATGGCAAGAAATATTCAAAGTGCTGAATACCAAAAAGTTATATTTTGATGAGCTGACCCTAAAACGAACAAGGGAATGCAAAGTACTTAGAATAGACAAAACAATCTTTAAAAAGAACCAATTTGGAGGATTCTCAAGTCCCCAGTTTCAAACTTGCTATAAAGCTGAGTAATCAAGAGCGTATTAGCATGAGGATGGACATATAATAGAAAAGAAGAGAATTGAGAGTTCAGAAATAACCCCTTACATTTGTAGTCAATTAATTTTTGACAAAGGGAAAAGAGTAGTCTTCTCAACTAATGGACAACCACATGCATCAGAATGACACCGAACCCCTACCTCACACCATACATAAATTTTAACTCAAAATGGATCACAGCCTAAAGGCAAGAGCTAAAATTATGTAACTCTTAGAAGAAAACAGGTTTAAATCTTCATGCTCTTGGACTAAGCAATGGTTTCTTAGATATGACACCAAAAGCACAAGCAACTAAAGAAAAAAATAGTTAAACTGATTTCATCAACACTAAAAACTTCTGTGTACCAAAGGACAACACCAAGGAAGTGAAGAGACACCCCACAGAATGGGAGAACATATTTATAATTTATATATCTGATAAAGAAATTATATATAAAGAACCCTTATAACTCAGTAACAAAAAGACAAATAACCAAGTTTTAAAATGGGCAAAGGATATGAGTAGACACTTTCCCAAGGAAGATATCTAAATGGTCAATTAGCACATGGAAAGGTGCTTAACATAATTAGTCTTAGGAATATACAAAACAAAACCACAGTGTGAGACCACTTCACACACACTAGGATGTCTAAAGTAAAATGAATGAACAATAACAAATGGTGGTGGAGATGTGGAGAAACTGGAAATCGCACACATTGCTGATATCCCAGCTGCTCTGAAAAACAGCCTGGCAGTCCCTCAAAATGTTACACATAGAGTTACCAATGGCCCAGCAATATATACAACAGATATAAATACTTAGGTCCTCACAAGAACTAGTACAGGACTGTTCTTAGCAGCATCATTCATAATATCCGAAAAGAGGGAACAACCCCATGCCCACCAGCTGATGAACAGATAACAAAGGTGGTGTCTCCCTACAGTGGGGTATCACATGCCTATAAAAAGGAATTACTGAGACATGCTACAAAATGGGTGAACCCTGAAAACATACGCTACCCGGACAAAATCAGTGGCCAAAAACCACATACTGTACGATTTCATTTGTATGAAATTTCCAGAAATGGCAAATCAATAGGGACAGGAAATAGATTAATGACTGCCTAGAGCTGGGGAGAGGAGAATGGGAGTGACAGTTAATGAGTACAAGATTTCTTTTCCGGATTATGAAAATGTTCTAAAATTAGAAAGTGGTGATCATTGTAAAATTTTTGAATATAGTAAAAATGACTGGATGATACACTTTAAAAAGTTGAAGACTATATGTAAACTACATCTCAATAAAGCTATTATATGAAAAAGCAAATTATAAAATATAGAATTGTCCTATATAATAAAAGCCTAATATGCAAATCGACTGAACGGCAAGTGACCAGTGGAACGACCAGTTGCTATAATGCACACTGACCACCAGGGGACAGACATGCAACACAGGAGCTGCCCCCCGCCCACAGGCCCCAGGCCAGCCAAGACTGGTGCCAGCAGGGGGGGCCCCCCCATTACCCCACTGGTCGCCCTGCAGAGGGAGGTGACCAGCGGCGGTGGCAGCAGGCGAGGCCAGCAAGTGGGCAGTGCCAGGCCGGCCAAGGTGGGTGCCAGCAGTGGCCCCCCGATCGCCCCACCGGTTGCCCCCCAGATGGACCCTGATCATTGGCCAGGCCTAGGGACCCTAACCATGCATGAATTTCATGCACCAGGCCTCTAGTATTTTTATAAAAAGAAAACATCGGTATGCCCCAAGCATGGCTTAGAAGTGATCGGAGAGGGCAGGATTGTATTTGTATTTTTGTATCTCAATTTACCTATTTAACAATTTTCCTGAATGGGAATTCCTGTTTTAATAAAAAAAACTGTTTTGCTTTGTTTTCATTTTAAAAGGGTGTTTTTAAAAACTAAAAATTATTTAAATACATTCCTATTTTTGTAAAAATGCATAAGATTATGCCCCCAAAAGAGATGAATGACATACACCAAAACATTAACAGTGGTGAGTCAATGGGAAATATTTGCATTTTCTAAATATTCTACCATGAACTCACTGGCCTTTTTTAAACAAACAAGACATTCACACACGCACACACACATACACACGCACATGCACACATACACACAAGCACATGCACGCACACACACGCCTGTTCCGGAACACTAAGTTTCTGGTATGAAGGCAGCGCGGTTCTCGGGACGCACAGCGAGAGGGTGCCTGTACGCGGACGCCAGTCCCGTGAGTGACGCCGTGGTGACGTCCACAGCACCCACGTGTTCCTTGCTAACACCAAGGGCCAACCTCCCAGACAAGGTGTCCTGGGGAAGGGGAGACAGCCACACGAAGGGCGACGGCTGCATCCCAAGACCACGCAACGCTCAGGGGCTGGGTGGGACGACAGGCTCCGGTTGGACCAGTCCCGAGGGGCGGGCAGGGCCCTGACCTCCCAGGACCTGTCGGGAGGCCTCAGGGATGACCCGAGCGCAAACCAGGCTTCGTTCTGAAGGCACCTAACTGCTATTTGGCTGGAGTGTCCTCTGCACAACCTTCACCCATCCGAGCCCCCCTGGATGAAGCTGAGCACCAAATCAAGGGGCCGAATGAAGGCCACACACCGTCGTCCTCCGGGGCCAGGCTCTGACTGCGGGCCACAGTCCGCACCCTGCTGGGAGGCTCTGGACGGTGAGAGCGGCCACAGGAGGGAAGCCACACAGACAGCGAGCAGCAGGGGGCCCTGGGAGGAGCGTGGGAGCAGCAACCCCGCCCCTGCCGCGCGCCTCTCATTGCCAGGCATAGTGCACACCGTCAGGGCCGGAGCCTCCCAGTGTGTCCACACCGAAAAGCCTCAAAGACTACACACCTAGCCCTGGCCGGTGTGG
Organism: Myotis brandtii; assembly: GCF_000412655.1. Lineage (NCBI taxonomy): Eukaryota > Metazoa > Chordata > Mammalia > Chiroptera > Vespertilionidae > Myotis > Myotis brandtii. The sequence goes on from NW_005371320.1 coordinate 282,754, forward strand.
CTCCGAGGGTAGAGCGCTGGCCCGCGGACTGCAGGGTCTCAGGTTCCATTCCGGTCAACGGCATGTACCTATGTTGCAGGCTCGATCCCCGTGCACGAGGCAACCAATCGATGTGTCTCTCTCCCATCGATGTTTCTCTCTGTCTCTCCGCCTCCACTCTCTCTAAAAAATCAATGGAAAAATATCCTTGGATGAGGAGTAACAAAAAACTTAAAAAAAGACTATACACCTAAGTGCAGCCGTGGGGGGTGATGGGAAAACGTGTTTTCGCTATTGTTACCTCCGTGGATTTTGTGGGTGAGCACACTTCTACAGCCCATGCCCAGCTTCTCCTCCCTCTGCAGCGAAGCGGCCGGGGGCCTCCGCTCCCACAGGGCGTCTCCCGCCCCGGGCACCTGCTCCACCCGCCACCTCTGGGAGAACACATCCAGCCCAGGCAGCGATGTCCCACACAAACCGGAATCCTCCACGCAGACGCCCGGCAGCGGGGACACAGTGACTGACTCAGCAAGGACGGGCCGCCTTCCTCGAGGTCCTGGCGCGTCCTCAGTGCAGGGATCACTGGCACGTCACACGCGGCCGCTGCCGGGTGGAAACCGTGAGCAAGCGTGGGAAGCACCGCCGATCCCGACCTCACCCCAGGGACCCAGACCCACCTGCACGTTGGATGCCACAGGCAGCCGCCTGCCAGGGCACCAGCCCTCGCGAGGAGCGCGCCTCGGGGAAAAGGAATGCTGATTTCCGTCCCCACAGCCAGCGACCATCCTGGCATCACACCTCCTCAAGGGCTGCTGGTGGGCACGCGATGCGACACACAGATCATGCGCCACAGAAACGCACACTTGAAACCTGTATGGTCCAATTAACCACCGTCACCCCAATATGTAATTTTAAAAATTTAATAAAAAATAAATGCGAGGGACAACAAGAATGTGCTGCACCATTGGAAAACGCTCCGAGGGTGCAGGCCCCCCAGCTGCACTCACACCTGCTGTGTGT
>NW_005371320.1:283830-284562 GCF_000412655.1 Myotis brandtii
CCAGCTCAGCCACCGCACGGCTTGACGGACAGCACCTGTGCCCCTCCTGCCTTTCCCATCACCCCTGAGCCTCTCCCCTTCACCCTGCTGCCCTGAAAATCAAAATGTCATTTATCCCATGAAATGCCTGCTCAAGTTTGAGGCTTCGTAAAGCATTTCCTAACACCTGCAGCCAAGAGTCAGCAAACTTTTGCTATAAATGGTCAGGTAATAAATATTTTAGGCTTCGTGGGCCACTGATGGTCCCTGTTACATGTCCTTCTTCACTTATCTTTACAAGCCTCGATAAACATGCAATCATTTACAGGACGGGAACCAGCACGTCCCCTGAACTAGCTTCTCAGACCCCTCCTCTCGGCGGCCACTAGGCTCCCCGCGCTCGGGACCAGGCCTCCATTTACACTCAGGGTCCATTTGGAAACAGACGATGCCGCCTGCCTAGGCAAGTAAGGGACAGGCCACACGGAGCCTTGGCGCCCACTTCCCGCGTCCTGCCGCCCGGGAGACGGCCACTCACCCACACCGTCACCAGGATGGCACCTGGAGTGCGCCCTCCTGCACACCTCACAGGGCAAGACTGAGGCGGCCGGACTCGGCCTGAGGGCAGGAGAGGCCTGAGGAGCAGGAGAGGCCTGAGGAGGAGGAGAGGCCTGAGGAGAGGGGAGGCCTGAGGAGAGGAGAGGCCTGAGGAGGAGGAGAGGCCTGGGGGGGAGGAGAGGCGTGAGGGCAGGG
>NW_005371320.1:286244-286637 GCF_000412655.1 Myotis brandtii
AGGAGAGGCCTGAGGAGGAGAAGAGGCCTGAGGAGGAGGAGAGGCCTGGGGACCAGGGGAGGCTGTGAGGGCAATGCCCGTCCTCCAGCCCCGCTCGCACGCTGGGCACCTACGCCAAGGCCAGGCCGCTGAGACCATCAGCACGGGCTGCCCTCTGAGCTCTGGGGGGCGGGGGGGGGGCACCCTGCAGGGATCAGCGCTGTCTGCCCTCCCCACCCCCACCCCGGCCTGGGCTCTGCTCGGGCTCCAGAAGGTGAGGAAAAAATAACTGACAGAAACCCCCATGCAAAACCCCAGCTCTCGGAGGGCGGTCCCCGTGCGCCCTGCTCCTCCCGTCCCCGCACCCGGTGAGGAGCGGCTCCCATCTGAGGGTGGCGGGCAGGGGCCCAGCAC
>NW_005371320.1:286834-300771 GCF_000412655.1 Myotis brandtii
GGCAGGACTGGGTGGGAGACCAGGCAGGCGAGGGACCCTGGGTGCTGCCCAGCCCTCCGGCGTCAGCACCCGGAGGCGGGTGGGAAGGGCTCAGGAGCCACGGGACAAGGTAGGCGACAGGGAAGTGAACACGCTGGAGCCTCAGGCCATGGACACAGTGCGTTTCCCCGGCCGGCCTGGTCAGTGAACCCCAGACCAGCTCAATCCCGCTCTATTCTGCAGCCGCACCGGACACCCCATCTGTCCCGGCCACACCGGCCTCACGGCAGCGGGAGCTGCGCCCTCCTGCTGGGTCCCTGGCGCTCAGGGCGGTGCCGGCACCCCCAGCACTCGGCCAGGAGGGAGGTGAACTCACTGGCTGGAGCCGGGGCACTGGGAGCCACGGGCTAAGGACAGACCGGGGCACGGGGAGCCACGGGCTAAGGACAGACCGGGGCACGGGGAGCCACGGGCTAAGGACAGACCGGGGCACGGGGAGCCACGGGCTAAGGACAGACCGGGGCACGGGGAGCCACGGGCTAAGGACAGACCGGGGCACGGGGAGCCACGGGCTAAGGACAGACCGGGGCACGGGGAGCCACGGGCTAAGGACAGACCGGGGCACGGGGAGCCACGGGCTAAGGACAGACCGGGGCACGGGGAGCCACGGGCTAAGGACAGACCGGGGCACGGGGAGCCACGGGCTAAGGACAGACCGGGGCACGGGGAGCCACGGGCTAAGGACAGACCGGGGCACGGGGAGCCACGGGCTAAGGACAGACCGGGGCACGGGGAGCCACGGGCTAAGGACAGACCGGGGCACGGGGAGCCACGGGCTAAGGACAGACCGGGGCACGGGGAGCCACGGGCTAAGGACAGACCGGGGCACGGGGAGCCACGGGCTAAGGACAGACCGGGGCACGGGGAGCCACGGGCTAAGGACAGACCGGGGCACGGGGAGCCACGGGCTAAGGACAGACCGGGGCACGGGGAGCCACGGGCTAAGGACAGACCGGGGCACGGGGAGCCACGGGCTAAGGACAGACCGGGGCACGGGGAGCCACGGGCTAAGGACAGACCGGGGCACGGGGAGCCACGGGCTAAGGACAGACCGGGGCACGGGGAGCCACGGGCTAAGGACAGACCGGGGCACGGGGAGCCACGGGCTAAGGACAGACCGGGGCACGGGGAGCCACGGGCTAAGGACAGACCGGGGCACGGGGAGCCACGGGCTAAGGACAGACCGGGGCACGGGGAGCCACGGGCTAAGGACAGACCGGGGCACGGGGAGCCACGGGCTAAGGACAGACCGGGGCACGGGGAGCCACGGGCTAAGGACAGACCGGGGCACGGGGAGCCACGGGCTAAGGACAGACCGGGGCACGGGGAGCCACGGGCTAAGGACAGACCGGGGCACGGGGAGCCACGGGCTAAGGACAGACCGGGGCACGGGGAGCCACGGGCTAAGGACAGACCGGGGCACGGGGAGCCACGGGCTAAGGACAGACCGGGGCACGGGGAGCCACGGGCTAAGGACAGACCGGGGCACGGGGAGCCACGGGCTAAGGACAGACCGGGGCACGGGGAGCCACGGGCTAAGGACAGACCGGGGCACGGGGAGCCACGGGCTAAGGACAGACCGGGGCACGGGGAGCCACGGGCTAAGGACAGACCGGGGCACGGGGAGCCACGGGCTAAGGACAGACCGGGGCACGGGGAGCCACGGGCTAAGGACAGACCGGGGCACGGGGAGCCACGGGCTAAGGACAGACCGGGGCACGGGGAGCCACGGGCTAAGGACAGACCGGGGCACGGGGAGCCACGGGCTAAGGACAGACCGGGGCACGGGGAGCCACGGGCTAAGGACAGACCGGGGCACGGGGAGCCACGGGCTAAGGACAGACCGGGGCACGGGGAGCCACGGGCTAAGGACAGACCGGGGCACGGGGAGCCACGGGCTAAGGACAGACCGGGGCACGGGGAGCCACGGGCTAAGGACAGACCGGGGCACGGGGAGCCACGGGCTAAGGACAGACCGGGGCACGGGGAGCCACGGGCTAAGGACAGACCGGGGCACGGGGAGCCACGGGCTAAGGACAGACCGGGGCACGGGGAGCCACGGGCTAAGGACAGACCGGGGCACGGGGAGCCACGGGCTAAGGACAGACCGGGGCACGGGGAGCCACGGGCTAAGGACAGACCGGGGCACGGGGAGCCACGGGCTAAGGACAGACCGGGGCACGGGGAGCCACGGGCTAAGGACAGACCGGGGCACGGGGAGCCACGGGCTAAGGACAGACCGGGGCACGGGGAGCCACGGGCTAAGGACAGACCGGGGCACGGGGAGCCACGGGCTAAGGACAGACCGGGGCACGGGGAGCCACGGGCTAAGGACAGACCGGGGCACTGGGAGCCTCGGGCTAAGGACAGACCGGGGCACTGGGAGCCAGCCGGAGAAGTCCTCGATGCTGATGGTTCCTACTCAAAAACTCGCGTCCTGTGACCAAAGCTTCATTTAACCCATGGTTTCTAGGAAGGGCTTGGCCACACCAGGTGACGGACAGCCGGGCCTCTGCCCCGGGCCCCTGACCTCTGAGTGCCCCTGCGCATTTTAATACACTCAGAGCAGGCCGCGTGACAGTGCAAATTAAACCCATTCTTTACTCTTTACGACCTCATCTACAGCTAAAGACCATGTTGTAGAAAGCACCTCACCTTTACAATATGAAGCCCGAACGTCACACATGCCCTGGATCAAGGAGCACATCGGGGGGAGACCAAGATGGCGGCATAGGTAAACACCGCAGACTGCTGCCGCAAACAACCACTTCAAAAATACAACTAAAAGACGGAACGGACATCACCCAGAACCGCAGGAAGGCTGGCTGAGGAGAGACTCTTCAACTAGAAGGAAAAATCACCCCGACACCGGGGCCAGGTAGCTCTCCGCTGTGGGGCTGCCCCGGGCATCCCGGTGTTTACCAGCTCGGGCGGTGCTCGCTCGACACCAGCCCCACCCACCAGCCAGGGGGTTTCCAGACACCGCCCAGCGTCCCTGGGGGACACCCTCGCACACACCCACGACCAGCATGACCCGGCCAGTGGCCTTTTCCCATCGCCACTGTAACGAGGACACGGGGATGGAGCGGGGTTGGACTTGAAAGGCTCCCTTAAAACCACTGGCCCAAATCACAGGCCGCTGAAACCGAAAGCAGCGCGGTGCCTGCACCCGCCACCCTGCGGGGCGCTGAGCCGCGACAGCAGCGCCCACACTTCCTCTGGACGGGCCGAGTCTAAGCGCGAGTCTCTAGGAGGCCTGCCTTCCTGGGGGGCGGGGGAGCTCATCCCCAAGTCTCCCCATTTCTATAGGAGGCAGATCCCGAAGTCAAAGCCATTGCTGACCGATGCCTGTGGGACACACATGAAACATGCATGTGGAGCTGTCCTCGCACATGTGCAACGGGACCACAGCGGCGGCTGCCTCCTCCCCGCTCCCTGCCCGCAGCCAGGAGGGCCAGCAGGCCGCAGCTCCATAGAGGGCTTGTCTGCAGTCCAGTGGGGGGCCCACTCCAGGGGCTCCCGGCCCAGGGACCGACGCACCAGGACCATGACTGTGTCATCTACCTGAGACTGTCTCGGTGTGCACCGCTCTCTAGAAAGAGTTAGGAACCTTCCACACTCTAAACCAGCGGTCGCTAACCAGTGGTCCGCGCGACCCGAAAGGTGGGCGACTGCTGCTCTAAGTCGCTGAGACGTCTGGTGTGCGGGTCCCCATCAGCCCACCAGGCCACGAGGTATGAACTCTTCCTCCCACCACGGAGGAGCGGCCACGCCGAGCGAGCACCAGTGCGCTCAGCCTCCCAGGGCCCCCAGTGGGGCTGGTGATGGTGGTGGTGATCACATCACAACTAGCCACCCACTCCCCAAATTCCTGAAACCAAAAGGCACCAATTATACACGTAGAGCAAACACTCCCTCCGAGCCCAAAGGAAAGAAAACTGAGGACCATAATGAAGCGTTTAGAGACGTGTCCCTCTCAATACAGACTCTGCTCAGCCAAGGGCGGCCACAATCTCCCCGGCTTCTCGGGGTGCAGGGGGGCGTGAGACAGCCGGGGAACACCCACATTTTCCTGTCCTGGAGGGTCAGTTCTGGCACACAGGAAGTCTCCTAGCAAAAGGCAAAAGCCGTGAGTTCCAGGTAAAGCAGACCACAAAACCTGTGTTAAGAACAGGCTGTTGCTTCAGCCCTGGCCGGTGTGGCTCAGTGGACAGAGCATCGGCCGGCGGACCAAAGGGTCCCGGGTTCAATTCCGGTCAAGGGCATGTACCTTGGTGTAGGCTCCTCCCTGGTCTGGGCCCTGGTCAAGACTCGTGCAGGAGGCAACCAATCGACGTGTTTCCCTCGCATCCATGTTTCTGTGTCTCTCCCTCTCTCTGGAAAATCAGTGGAAAATGTCCTCGGGTGAGGGTTCACGGCAAAAAAAAGAACAGGCTGCTCCAGCCCGGCCCACGTGGCTCCGTGGCTGAGTGTCGGCCTAGGAACCAGGAGGTCACGGTTCGATTCCCAGCCAGGGCACAGGCCCGGGTTGCGGGCTCCATCCCCAGTAGGGGGCGTGCAGGAGGCAGCAGATTAATGATTCTTCTCTTCATTGGCGTTTCTCTCTCTCTCCCTTCCTCTCTAAAATCAATTAAAAAAAGAAAGAAAAGGAAACAGGAAGCTAACACTGCGGTTCCCAGACACCAACGCTCCAAAGCGCAAGGGTCCTCCACGCCCTCGAGCATCCCAGCTCCTCTGGGAGCCTGCAGGAGGCCGGGGCTAAGCTGCCTCCTAACACGCCTTCTCCTCTTGGTTTGAATGTAACAAAATAGCTTCCTCAAAAACAAACTTCCCAGTTTTCTCTTTCTAGGACTGATTCTCACTCTGCCCGCAGGGCCAGGTCCCGCACACACTCACTCCCGGTGACACTGGCCCAGATGCATGCAGGGATGATGGATAGATACCCAGGGCGGGCGCAGCGGATGCTGACGATAGAAAACACTGCACTGTCTGAGCAGCGAGGCCGCCACGCAGAGCACCGAGGTTCTGGGAAAGCAACGCCCCGGGGAAGGTGTGCACAGTGAGGTGCCGAGGGCGAAGCCAGCTGCTGGCTGGGTGCTGGGAGCCGCCAGGAGGTTCGCAGACAGGCTGACCCCGGAGCCACAGCCCCTCACCCCAAACCAAAGCCAGTTGTGCTTGAGGTCAGAATACTCGGGAAGCTAGGAAGGAAATCCTGTGTGCGGTGTGCATTACGTAACGCTCCCAGTGAAGTCGGGGGCAGCACCTGCAAGAACCACAGGAATTACCGTCTGCGGCGAGACACACCACATGGAACAGGGACTGTAAACAGCATCACCTCAGTCCAGGTCAGGTTCTGGCACCAAATCTGTGACAAATCCATTCTGTTTTCAGAGGCTCAGGGACGTCAGAATTGGACTGAGGACCTGGGTGCCTCACTTTCTGTGCAGGGGCCTAAAGGTCAAGTCATTCGCTCACGTTCATGCAAGCGGAGGGAAGAGAGGCCACGGCCGCTGGGGCTCCTCCCCTGGAGCAGGTCCAGCCCCTGAAAGCCCTGCTGAGGCGCCCGGGGCACCGGCCGGCGTGAGGGAGGCCTGGGTCCGCCTGGCGAGGCGCCTGGGCAGGTGATGCCGGAGAGGAGTGTGCCTTCTGCTGACCCACCAGCTCGGCCCCATGGGGCGGCAGTCCCACCCCAGGGCCGCTTTATGAAAGGTACCCGACACGGCCGCGTGCGGGGCTCCCGACGGAAATAGTCTGAAGCGGGCCCGGCTTCTGTGTTCTTTCTACTCATCTTAATGTGCAGCCAGGATCCAGAATCGCTGACATGAAGCCACGAGAAGAAGAAAAAGAAGTCACCGATAAAGCAGAGGACAGAGCAGGCAGCCTGGGCCGGCCGGGACTCTGGGAGGCCTCCCACACCGACCAGGGAGCATTAGGAAAGCCCTTGGGATAAACTGCCCGTCCCGGGCTCCGTGGACCGTAAGCACTGTCCCTCCTGGAAACCCATGAAACCCTAGACATCCCACACGGAAGGCCAGTCCCACGGGACAGCCACCCGAACACGAAATCCAGAAGCCTGCGGGCCACTGACAGCACAAACACGCAGCGGCCGCGAGGAGCAGTCCCGGCGGCGGTAGCTACACTCTGGGTGTGAGGTCATGAGCGGAGTGGGATCCGCACACGACAGGCAAACTGTGATTTTCCACGACGCTCACGAGTCCACGCAGCTGGCCCTGCGCTGGGCGAGCTCTGCCCTCCGCCATCACAGGAGGTCCCTGAGCAGGCCTTCCACGCCCTATCTGCCCCCTAAACTCTCACTGTTTCCAATATTCCAGATTAGCCACCGGCTTCCACACCCAGTCGAGGGCCATTGACGGGGTATGTGCCCTTGACGGGGAATTGAACCTGCGACCCGCCGGCGTGCAGGCCGATGCCTAACCACGGAGCACGCAGGCCAGGGCTCGGGTGGGTCCTGAGACCACAGTCGCCCCGTGATGCAGGCTCTCCGAGGAGGCCCATCTGTGAGGCTCCTGGTGGGAACTGGCGAGAGCCCTAAGCTGATACGGACGTGCTAACTCACTCGTCCTGTAATCTGCCCTTTATTTTTGTTCTCTTGCTTCTCAGGCCACACAGACGGGCTGAGCCTCCGTTTCAAAGGGGGTGGCCGTCACCTAGGTTTCCAGAGCCCTGGGGGCACGACCTCCTCTCAGGACCTCCACGCCTGCGGGTCCAGAAGGGTTCCCTCTCCAGCCTTGAGACCTGCTGGGCTCCGCCTTGCTGAGCCGTGGACATGGGTGGACCCCCCCTGTGGAAGGAGCCCCCATCCTGTGCCTGCCGGCCGCCCACCACCTGCCCTCCCCAGCCGGCTTGCTGATGAGCACTCTCCATGCTCCCACCGCTCTGGGACTCAGAGGCTGACCTTGCAGGCTGGTGCCTGACGAACAGAATGTTGGAGCTGGAAGAGCCTTATCTGTCGTATGCAGACCTGGGACCTCTGTGAAGATGCCTCAGACACACCTTACTTATTTCTCTCTGCGCAGTGACTAAAACCTGACGCAGGTCTGGCACCCCTATACCAAATACAGGGAGCATATACGTAGGGTGTCCCAAAACGCACACACACTGAATAATCATAAAGGCGGTGTTTGTTAACATAGATTTCATTTCCAAAATTGCGCTATCAGCTGTTAAAGTGTGTTCACGTTTGGGGGGACACCTGGGTGTAACTTTACCGCTGTAAGAGACCTCAGGCATGACGGGAGGGGGTTCAGGAGCCCCAGGGCTCCCTGAAATGCCAGGCATCTGTCAGTCACGCTGACACATCCACCGCCCGCAGCGGCTGACTCTGTGGACAGAAGGCTCGCTCCCGGGAGTGGTGGGCATTGGGAACAACGGGAGGGATGCTCGGGACAGCGGGCCTGGGCGGCTGGCGCTGCGGCCGGCACTGCGCTGGGCAGGCTCATGGGCTGGGCTCCTGGGGGGGTGCAAGCAGAGGACGCACATGGACCAGAAACCTCAGCCCCTCTCCACCCTCACCAACCCCACACCGTGGGGCTCCCCTGGAGCCAAAGATTCAGATTTCTTGTGTCCACTCCCCATGCCCTGTGGCCTCAGCATACTCGCTAGGCTCCCTGGTGCTGCGGCACCAGCTGCGGGCTGAGAAGCAGGGCTCACAGAAATGAGACTTGGGGGCAGAGCCAACGCAGCCTCTGCACAGGCTCGTGAGGCACCCCCACCGCCACACGCCAGCCTGGCTTTCGCGGGGACGTCTCCACGGGGACCCTAGAATAACCCAGGGTGAAGAGAAGGACATTTAGGGTACATGGGCTTACTGACATTGTCTCAATGAAGCTTCACTGAAGAACAGAGAGAGAGAAGCTTAAACCCCATGATACTCTTCAAAATGAAAGTGACGTTTCCAAGGTATTTAAAAATAACCTAATAGGAAGGGAAACTTTATGGACCCAAAGTCATACCTGGAAAACTCCTGACAGCCTGGCCTGGGTGGCTCAGTGGTTGAGCACCAACCTATGAACCAGAAGGTCACGGTTCAATTACTGGTTCAGGCACATGCCCGGGTTGTGGAGTGTACAGGAGGCAGCCGATCGATGATTCTCTCTCATTATCGATGTTTCTATCTCTCCCTCTCCCTTCCTCTCTGAAATCAATAAAAATATATTTTTAAAAATCTCCTGACAAACAGATGATCAAGGATGCCTGCTGGTTGGGTAAATAAAACATACCTTTTGTACAGGCACCTATCATTGTATGAATGGGTGCATTCCAAAACCTATTCACAAATTCTTGGTACAGAACATGGAATTCAGCCTGGCCTTCCAACCATGCAGGCATGTGAGTGCAAGTGTCCGGACCCTCCAGACCAGACCAGAGGCCAGATAAACACCAGTGAGTGGCCTCAGTTAATGCCACATAGAGCAGCAGAAGCGCCAGCTGAGCCCTGCCTGGTCACCCACAGAACCATGAGATGGAGGGACAGACCACTGTTTGAGGTCACTGATGCTCAGGGTGGTTTGTCACGCAGCTCTCGTTACCTGAACAGCCTGTGGCTCTTTCAGGAAATGACAGAAGCACATCTCTCTGCTGTCCTGGCACCAGGAATAGAGTCCCTTCCTCCATTCTCCGCTGGTGGACCCAGTGCGGTGGCAGCATCACCAGGATCTCCCAGCTACCAGCCCTTTTAGGGGCAGCCTGGTGTTGGGAAATGGGGGGTAAGAGGTATGATGACCATCAGAGTTCCCTGTCTGCTTTGAAATCCTACTAGAACCTGAGCTAAGGGAGGGCAGGGTTCAAAATTCTGAATAAACGCGAGGCACGGTCAAACGGGGTTGGCAGCCAATTACCAAGCCAGACAAAGATCCCACAAGAAAAGGAAACTAAAGACCAATGTCCCTTACGAACCTGGATGCAAAAATTCTCAACAGAATAATAGCAGACCGAATCCAACAACACCTTAAAGGGAACAGCCACCACAATCAAGTGCGATTTATCCCAGGAAAGCAAGGGCGGATCAACACATGAGAATCGATGAATGTGATGCACCACATTAACAGACGGAGGGGGAAGACATGCGTCCGTATCAACAGACACACAAAAAGCACGTGACAAAACGCAACAACCTTCCATGATCAAACACTCCACAAAGAAACTTCCTAACATGATAAAGGGCAGTTATTTTTGAAATCCTACACTAACTCCATAAGCAATGGTGCAAGTCTGAAAGTGTCCCTAAGATCAGAAACAAGACAAGGCTGTCTGCTTCCACCACTGCTGGTCAGCACTGCAGAGCCCCAGCCATAGCAACCAGGCAAGAAAAAGAAACAAGAGGATCCAAATTGGAAAGAGATTAAAAGCATCTCTATTGCATGTGTCATGATTCCGCATGTAGAAAATCCCATAGAATCCACAAAAAGCTATTAGAGGTAATACAACCAAACTCAGCAAAGTTGCAGGCTATATGATCACCACACAAAAATCAGTTGTGGCCAACCGGCGCGTGGCTCAGTGGTTCAGCTTCGACCTGTGAACCAGGAGGTCACAGTTCAATTCCAGGTCAGGGCACATGCCCGGGTGGCAGGCTCGATCCTCAGTGGGGGGCATGCAGGAGGCAGCTGATCAACGATTCTCTCTCATCACTGATGTTTCTATCTCCCTCTCCCTTTTTCTCTGATTTAATAAAAATATATTTTTAAATCAGTTGTGCTTTTATATACAAGCAATGAAAAATCTTTTAAAAATTAAGGAAACAATTTGATTTACAGTAGCATCCAAAAGAATACAATATCTAGGAATAAATTAAGCCACGGAGGTGCAGACTTGGTCACTGAAACAGAACCTTGCTGAAAGAAATGAAAGATATGAAGACATGGAACAGTATCCCATGGTCATGGACTAGGAGACCGAATATGGTTAAGATGGCAACTCCCCAAAGCACATGCAGTGTAATTCCTCTCAAAATTCCAAATTGTTTCTGCAGAAAGCAAAAAACAGAATCTCAAATTACTATGGAGCTGCAAGGGATCCCAACTAGCCCAAGCATATAGGAAAAATAGGTTGGAAGACACACTTCCCAAAATTATTTCAAAACTTTCTACAAAGCTGCAGCAACTACCCGGCCAGTGGGGCTCAGTGGTTGAGCATTGACCTATGAACCAGGAAGTCACAGTTCAACTCCCCCGTCAGGGTACCTGCCCAGGTTGCTGGCTCAATCCCTAGTAGGGGGCATGCAGGAGGCAGCCAATCAATGATTCTCTCTTCATTGATGTTTCTCTCTCTCTCTCTCTCTCTCTCTCTCTCTCTCTCTCTCTCTCTCTCCCTTTCTCTATATTCAATAGAAATATATATATATATACATATGCTTTTTTTAAACTACAGTAATCAAAACACAGTGTGCTATTGGCATAAAGACAGACCTATACAATGGAATAGAGAGTCCAGAAATAAATTCAAACATCCGTGGCCAATTGACTTCCAACAAGGCTACCAAGACCATCCAATGAGGAAGAACAGTTCCTTCAACACATGGTGCTGGACAACTGGGTAAGCACTTGCAGCAGAATGAAGGAGAACCCCTGCCTCACTCCACACATAAAAATTAGCTCACGGGGATCAGTCTGAATGTAAGAGCTAAAACTATAAAACATATAGCAAATCTTCATGGCCTCGGATTTGGCAATAGATTCTCAGATTTTATACCAAAGCAACAGCAACAAAATGAAAAATAGTAAAAGTGGACATCGTCAAAATTAAAAGCTTTTAAACATCAAAGGACATTAACAGGACTAAAAAAATCTTAGGGAATGAGAGAAAATGTCTGTAAATCATGTAGCTATCCAAAATATAGAAGGAACTCTTACAGGTCAACAACAAAAAGACAAACGATCCATTGAAACATGGGCAATGCTTGAATAGACATTGTTCCACTATATACGATGAAAAGATAAAAGATGTCCAATGCCATCGGTCATTAAGGAAATACAAAAACCACAGGGAGATGCCACTTCACATCCACTAGAATAGTTTTCACCAGAAAGACAAAAATAAATGTTGGCAAAGATGTGCAGAAATCGGAACCCTGGCACCTTGCTGGTGGGAATAAGGTGAACACAGAATCACCATGTGGCCCAAGAGAAATGGAAACACCTCTCCACATGAACTTGTACACATGATTCGTCAGAGCCAAAAGGTGAAAACCACCCCAAAAAGTGAGTGAACGCATAAACAAAACTGTGGTGAGACACACGATGGAATATTATTCAGCCATTAAAAAAGAACACAACACTCGTGCAGGCAACAGCTTGGACGCACCTCAACAACACTGTGCTAAGGGGAAGGAGCTAGACGCAAAAGCCAGTCGTGTTGTCTGGCTCCTGTTCTGTGGCACGTCCGGGACAGGCAAATCCACAGGGACAGACAGCAGGTCAGGGAAGGAGGCACGGGGAACGAATACGCCATGAGCACAGGGTTCTTTAATGGGTGATAAAAGCATTTGAAACTAGAAAGAACTGGTGTTTGCACAATATTGTGAACGTACTAAATACCACTGAACAGTACATTTTAAAATAGTTAATTGTATGACATGTGAGTTTTGCCTCAATAAAAGAAAATGTGGTCAGACTACAGTTTATTGATTCATTCATACAAACTCTTAGCTTCCTACCATACCCCAGGCACTCTCGGGTGCACAGGCTATGGCGATGGACAATTTTCTGCTACGAATTTAAAAAGCACACAAGGAACTAGACAGAGACAACCAGGGCTCTTGGAATTAGGGCAGTGATGGCGAACCTATGACACGCGTGTCAGAGGTGACACGCGAACTCATTTTTTTGGTTGATTTTTCTTTGTTAAATGGCATTTAAATATATAAAATAAATATCAAAAATATAAGTCCTTGTTTTACTATGGTTGCAAATATCAAAAAATTTCTATATGTGACACGGCACCAGAGTTAAGTTAGGGTTTTTCAAAATGCTGACATGCTGAGCTCAAAAGGTTCGCCATCACTGAATTAGGGTATTCAGGGAAGACCTCCTAGAACAGTGGTTCTCAACCTATGGGTCACGACCCCTTTGGCGGTCGAATGACCCTTTTACAGGGGTCGCCTAAGACCATCCTGCATATTAGATATTTATATTACGATTTATAACAGTAGCAACATTACAGTTATGAAGTAGCAACGAAAATAATTTTATGGTTGGGTCACAACACGAGGAACTGTATTTAAAGGGCCAGAAGGTTGAGAACCACTGTCCTAAAAGAAGTGACATCTAAGCAGATACCAGAATGGATTGAAGAATACTGTTCTGCTACATAATTTACTAAAATATAAATTTATCACAAACCATCACATGCAAAAATTGCTTTTTTTTAAAAATGGGGGGCTACCTGCAGACATTCCTGTGTGTGCAAACATACAGTGATTGCTAGTTTCTAGACCTTTTGCTCTTCGTCACAAATCATTTCCTTGCAATCCAACGGTGTGCTTCTACCCAGGCCGCCTTCATCCCCAGAAGGCCTGTCATTCCTGGCTCGTCTTCCCTTCCGGAAACTCTCAGGAGAGGAGGGAGGGAGAGGAATTCCCGCTTGTGATGTGTCGGGTCTCCCAGTCTCCCCTGCAATCCCCAGTCACCTTTCCGTCGATGAGAACATGGGGTGCAGGGAGGAGACATGACTTACTATCACGAGCAGGTCGGACTCAAACCCCGAGGCCCTCCGTACAGAGGAAGCCTCACTGTCACTGAGCACATCTTTGGCCAAACTGCGAAAACACGGCGAAGTGACCCTGTCCTTAAGAAGCTTGTCACTGACCCCTTCCAAGACACCCTGAACACCCCTCGAGCCGGGGGGAGGAGGGGAGCCTCCAGAATCACAAGGCTCCATGTTGCCGCCTCCACCCAGCACCAACTGTGTCAGAAAGAAATGTGCCCTCGTCCCTCCAGGAAGCTGACCCCCGGCTCAGGCAGGTGCCTCTGGCAGGTGCATGGTGCACCCTCCCGGCCGGGCAGAAAGTCACCGAGGTTCCGGCAGACGGCACACACCCTCTCCTCCCAAACCCCAGCACGCCACGTCCTGCCAACCGTGCAGAGGGCTCCTGTGCCTTCAACGTGCGTCCCCATCAGCGACGCATAGCTATTCTCAACTCCCAGGCAAATGGCAGGAACCTGACTGTCGGGGGCCCCAGTCTGCTCCGTCCAGAGTGACCAGGCCTGGGGACGTGTCACCACCAACGAGCCATGAAGCCCTGAGAAGACAGTAACTGAACACCGTCCTGATGAGTCAGAATGTGAGCGCAGGGAGGGGGGTCACCAGCACATTCGCACAAGACGTCAGCAGCACCTGAGGGCGTTTGAAGTGGATTTTAAAGGGCGTTGAACGCAATGTTGTTGCTGCCACAGGAAAATAACTCTGAACAGAGAGAAGGAACGGGGTGCCGGCTGGGAAGTCAGCGCAGGCAGAACGGACTTTGGGGGAAGAACGGCTGCACAAAACGCTCGTGCTGGACCCTACCCCGCTCCTCAGCGCGCCGCTCAGGAGAGAGCGAGAACGCCGGAACCAGAAAGCAACACTTAAGGTCTGGATCTGAACGGAACCCAGAAGCGGACTTAGTTCAGCGCCACTGCCCGCCAAGCACAGTGATGAGAACCTGAGCTCTGGGGTCCCACAGGCCTGGAGCTCTTCAGTTTCCTCATCTGTAAAATGGGCCAATCTTCTCGCCAAAGTCAGGCTGGCACCCAGGGCAGCCGCCAGACCCCTGGGCCTCACCGTGAGCTCGCTCCCCCACAGCCAGCTTGCTCATGCTCATCCTCCCACAAACCACCTCCTAAGCCCTGTTCCCAGGCAACGGGCCCTGCCTCCCCCAGAGCCCCCCCACCCCCCTCCCG
>NW_005371320.1:300875-305720 GCF_000412655.1 Myotis brandtii
CACCTGCCCCTGGTGCCAGCACCTCAGGACTCTCTGGCGCATCCTGGTACAGAAGCTCCTTGGAGACTGATCACAGAGCATCTTACTCGACTTTCCAGCTTCAGCAACTAGCACTGCTCCTGAGCAAATTCTCAAAACTGCGCTGATTAAATAACTCGCCACTCTCCTGGGTCGGAAGTGGAGGCCAAGCAGCCTCCCGGGCGGATCTTGGGGCATGAAGAAGGCAGGGGACACTCCACTCGGGGTGACTAGTCCCTGTTCTGTCATAATGGACCTGGGGGAGCCACTACCCCATCCTGAGCCTCAGCTGCCGCCCTTATAAAATGAGGGAACTCAGTGAGAAAGTCGCAAGGGTCCCTAAGGCTGACCCCTTGTTTACACTCCCAGACCTCCACACGATGACTCCCCATATCCAGTCCTCCATGGAAGTGAGCGAACAGGACGGTTCACCGTCTACTCCTGACGAGCAGGGCTGGGGGGGGGCGGTGCCATCAGCCGTCGGGCAGGGAAGCCGACTCAGAGGGCAGAGGCCGCCCTTGCTGCTGGTGCTGAACAGAGGGCAGCCGCGGTTCAGATGCCGCCACTGTGCCTCCCGCCACGCCCTCACGCTGAAGCTGGGGGCGGACAGCCCGGGGACACACAGTCCGGGAACACACAGCCCGGGGACACACAGCCCCGGGACACACAGCCTGGGGGACACACAGCCCGGGACACACAGCCCGGGGACCCCGGGACACACAGCCCGGGGACACACAGCCCCGGGACACACAGCCTGGGGGACACACAGCCCGGGACACACAGCCCGGGGACCCCGGGACACACAGCCCGGGGACACACAGCCCCGGGACACACAGCCCGGGGACACACGGGGGGGTGGGGGGGGAGACACAGCCCGAGGACACACAGCCGGGGGGATGCCAGGGGACCCCCTCGGGAGCCCAGGGAAGCTAAGCATAAACACCATCTTACGGAGAACCTACCATACCCAAAATTCAGGGGGGCAAAGTGTGTTTATGTTAGAAAAATCAGACATATCACTGAGTACAACGTCACATTCACATTAAATGTTAAGATGAAACAGCCTGAGCCGTCCCGCGAGCCACGCCAAGCGCACTCTCCTGGGAAAGCTCTCTGCAACCAGAACACTTCATTTCCCCTGTAACCACGTTTCAAAGGCCGGGCCATTATTAATCCAAAAGGAACAGATTTGATTTCCAGAGTAAAGTTGTGACTCCTGGGCATGACTGAGCAAGGAAGGCTGGGGAGCGACTTCCCCGGCTCGTCCTGTCCGGGAGCCCCTAACGCAACTGACCAGGGCGCGCACTGCTTCCGGAAGGGTGCGTGGGGTGCGCAGACAAGGGTGGCAGCTGCGAGGCTCTGGCTCGCCCACTGCAGAGCCGCACCACAGGGACCACCGGGTGGCCCTGTCCCGCCCTCCTCTCCCAGGCCTGCGGGGTCTGGACACAAACGCGGAGGGTCTAGCCCTAGGGAGGGGAGAGGCCTACTGGGCGTTACCCTTCTGGAGCGGAGCTGGTCTTAAAGCCCTCAGCACAGTCAGCATGACGCTGGCACTCCCCCTTCACCATGTGATGCTGCCGCTGCCCTAAAGATGTTTCATGCCACTTGGTTAATCCGTTTTGCTTTTCTCCCCGCTTACAGAATCCAAGTTCCCTATAAATATGTATTGAGGTTTTGCCATAGAATCAAGTGTTTAAATTGGAAAGGAAATCAGGATATCAAAACCACAAGTGTGGTATCTTTCTTGGTAGAATGGCATCATGAGAAGTTACCAAGTAACCTCCATTTAAAATAAATAAATAAAATTTAAAAATATATTTTTATATATCGAGTCAAAATCAGCATGGAACTCTTAAAAAAATCATGAAATGAAATTATAGGGCCCGATGTTTTATGTCTGGAGAACTAAAGAGACGTGGGTGATTCGTGGTGGGTGAGAGGGCAGCAGGGAGGGGAGGCCCCGGGGAGGGAGAGGCTCTGTAACCCCGACCCCCTGCGCACACCGGGACCCCCTGCACACACAGAGACTCCTACCCGGAGAGGGAGGAGGGACGGCTGCGTGCTCCACCTAGGGCGGCCTGCACAGGGTGGAGGCCTGACTGCCCAGCTCCGGTCACAAAGGGCCTGCAAGGGCCGGAGGATGCGCAGGGACATCACCCCTGGACACGCCACCGCGGGGCAGCCAACACTGCACCCCTGGCCAGCAGCAGGGCGGCCAGCCTGCAGGTCGCATCTGACAAACACCAGGGGGACTTGGCAGGAGCTGGAGGCCCACTTCCGGCCTCCCCACCCCAGGCAGCCAGGACCCTGCCCTTTTCCGAACTCCGCCAGGATGTCTTCTACACCGGAGTCCACACTGACTCAACTTTCTTCCAGGGGTCTTCGCTCTGGCTGAGAGGCCGGTCCCGGCTCCTCCCCTCACTGGGTCCCGGCTCCTCCCCTCACTGGGGCCCGGCTCCTCCCCTCACTGGGGCCCGGCTCCTCCCCTCACTGGGTTCTGGCTCCTCCCCTCACTGTGCACCAGCCGGGAAGCCCCAGACTTCCGCAGACCCTACCTTTAAAGGCAGATGCGGTCTCTCCCTCACCCTGGCACTGTAACTAGAACATTATGGGAACTCGAGGCACATTAATTGAACATTAAATTAAATGGGCAAAAGACTCC
This sequence comes from Myotis brandtii, assembly GCF_000412655.1. Classification (NCBI taxonomy): domain Eukaryota; kingdom Metazoa; phylum Chordata; class Mammalia; order Chiroptera; family Vespertilionidae; genus Myotis; species Myotis brandtii. The sequence goes on from NW_005371320.1 coordinate 303,556, forward strand.
CAAGTCCCAGCTAATGATCCACTTATCTAGAGGAATACAGAATTCAGTACAAGATGCCAACCTGATTTCTGCAGTTGACAGAAACCAGGAGTCACCTGCCCCAGTGACATCTCACTACCTGCCAGCCTCACCCCAAGGTGCCTGCACAGGGAGACAAAATTTTCGGCCCCCAAAACAGGTTCTAATGCTGACTGATAAGAGCCTCACCTCCTCTTCCTGGGCTGGTCAGTGCCCCACCACCCACCACGTCTAGGATGGTGCTGTGCACAACACAGGAAAGGCGCTCCAAAATGAGAGCCATTTTGTCTTTTTTAGTTAATTATGAATAATACTACACAAGCACAACTTTTCCTTTTCTCTTGTTTCCATGAGCTCCTTTGGACCCCAAGCCTGCTAACCTGCCAGCTGCACCACCCGCTCACCTCTCTGCCCCTCCTGCCTGCGGGCGTCGGGCCCTCTCTCATGGCTTCATGCCTCCTGCTCAGAACAAGTCTCAGCACCATCTCCACACTTAGGCCTCGGCTGCCTCTCGCTGGTCACCTTCCAAATGCACTGGCCTCACGGCCTTCTTCCCCACTCCACAGGCTTCTCCCAGTTTCTCTGTACCTTAAGTCAATATTATGACTCTCCCCGCCCCCCCCCCCGCCCCCCAGATAATATATCTTCCCCTGTGAGCACTCCAGCGGAAGCCCCCTAGGGGTCAAGCATGATCCCCTGGTCCATGCAGAGGGCCTTGGTCAGAGGATGCCCCCTGGGCTAAGGGAGTTCTTAAAGTGACCACTGCAAGGAAACTCGGCGGTTGCGTAATATGTGATAGGTTAGATCCCCGCTGCTTGGGAGAATCGGGTAAGAGGATGAGAACACAGAGATGGGCAAATTTAACGCAATTTCCTTTGTGTGCTTGAGCTGGCTCAGGCTTGCAACACCACAGAGGCAGTTTTATCTTTCTTCAAGTACAGCTTTCACATCATTTTTAAAAAGGACTTTACCGGAGTCAATCATTCTCACCCTTCAGCTCATTAGCATATCTATCCTGACAACACCCCAGAAAGGTCCCTCTCTGTTTGCAGAGTGAAAAATGGAAGGGACCTGCCAGGGGTGTTTACAGAATCAAAATCCCCAACACGGGAAAACAGCAGAAGCAAACATGTTTCAGGTGCACGGAGGGCCTTCTTCAAGCAGGAATCCTTTTTAACAGAACTGGCCCCTGCTCTTGCCATCTTTCTGCAAAATGAATGGGTAGTGTCCAAGGAAAATAATGGGTCCCCGTTCCCCTCATAGAAAAATTCACATGAACGTCTTAAAAAAAAAAAAAAAAAAAAAGTCTGGCCTTCTCCCTGGCAGCTCCTGGCGCCCCTGGCTTCTGCATTGTGACAGCTGGGACCGATGGCGTCTGGGCGAGACTCCGCACATCTTACGCCTCGACCCGACCCGCAAGGCCTGGTGCTCGCCGGGGATGCTGGCCTCCCGGCCGGTTTCTGTCCCCAGCGCCTACTCACAGGAGGGTTCCCAATCCGGGGTGACACTGACCACTTATCAGACTGGCGAGGCTTATTTTGTTTGGGCCCAAAATGCTTTCGTCTTCCGACTCATTCCTAACATGCACCTTGTCACAACGCGGCCCTCGGAGCAGCGGATGGCGGCCCGCCGGCCGGCCAGGCTCCTGCCCGGGATGGGTCTCCCACAGGCGTTTCAGAGGAGATCTTAGCGCCCACCGATGGCGATGGCCGCCGGGTTTTGCAGACATAGGAAGGGACAGAAATCAACATTTCCCAAAGCTTCCCCGTGTGTGTTCCCAGCAAATGCGGGGGGGGGGGGGGGGGGGGGGGACTCCTCAGCTGTGTGCTGTGAATGTAAATTAAGAAGCGGCAACAACGCCACTCCACGCAGCCTCTGTGGACTCCACAAAAATAAATGAATAACCACACACACGCACACACACACACACACCCCTATGCCATTCGAAAACCGAGTCACAGCTTCACACGAAAAAGGTGCAATAAGATTGTCCCCTTCGGAGGTCCGTGATCTGAAGGCTCCTTAAATTTCCGGGCACGTCCACACGCTTCATTTCCATCTCGCTGCTGTTTCCCGGGAAGGGACGGGGTCCCGCACGGAACCCCCGCGACGGGGCTGAACAGGAGCGGCGTCCCCGGGCGGGCGGC
>NW_005371320.1:306740-308367 GCF_000412655.1 Myotis brandtii
AAAAAGCCACGCAGGCCGCGCGGGGCCCGAAAGGTGCAGGTTTCCTCCCGGTTGACAGCGATGGCGTCACCCGGTTCACCAGGGCAGCCGTCCTCCCTCACACTCAGTCACTCACACTCACATCACACACAGACACACTCACGGGCACCCACACCCACAGACCCGCGGCTTCAACATGTATTCTCGGTCACATACACACACACACACACACACACACACACACACTCATACAAAGGCTCACATACACATATCCAACATTTACACTGTCACGCTGACAACACACTTGCTCAGTCACACTCACTCTCACTCTCAGACGCACAGGTACAGACTCGCTCACGTGCTCTCGCATTCCTACCCACACATGCATGCTCTGCAACACACGCACACACCCATACAGACACACCTGCTGCACCCACAGCCGCATGCACACCAGCAGGCCATCTGGGCCAGGGCACTTCTTAGCCCGAGAGGTCTCAGCATGGGCTTAGCTGGAGTTCCCTTCCTTCCTCCCTGGCCCCTCCACACCCAGGAAGTTGGTTTTGGTCAAGTGTGAACAGGGTGGCCAGTGTGCCATCAGCTCCCAGAGTTCTCAGCTCGCCTGGACGCCCCTCCTTCTTTGACCCCAGGCCTTCTGGGGCCTGGGCAGCCTCCAGGGCCAGGGCCACCCTTTTCTCCAGAGGCCTCAGCCCTCTGTCCCCTAACCAGTGGTCGGCAAACTGCGGCTCGAGAGCCACATTCGGCTCTTTGGCCCCTTGAGTGTGGCTCTTCCACAAAATGCCGACTTCTGCGCATGGGCCACGGAGTTTCATTCGCACTGTACGTGCGCGCCTGCACGTGGTATTTTGTGGAAGAGCCACACTCAAGGGGCCAAAGAGCCGAATGTGGCTCTCGAGCCGCAGTTTGCCGACCACTGGTTAGGGGACAGAGGGCTGAGGCCTCTGGAGAAAAGGGTGGCCCTGGCCCTGGAGGCTGCCCAGGCCCCAGAAGGCCTGGGGGCAAAGAAGGAGGGGCGTCCAGGCGAGCTGAGAACTCTGGGAGCTGATGGCACACTGGCCACCCTGTTCACACTTGACCAAAACCAACTTCCTGGGTGTGGAGGGGCCAGGGAGGAAGGAAGGGAACTCCAGCTAAGCCCATGCTGAGACCTCTCGGGCTAAGAAGTGCCCTGGCCCAGATGGCCTGCTGGTGTGCATGCGGCTGTGGGTGCAGCAGGTGTGTCTGTATGGGTGTGTGCGTGTGTTGCAGAGCATGCATGTGTGGGTAGGAATGCGAGAGCACGTGAGCGAGTCTGTACCTGTGCGTCTGAGAGTGAGAGTGAGTGTGACTGAGCAAGTGTGTTGTCAGCGTGACAGTGTAAATGTTGGATATGTGTATGTGAGCCTTTGTATGAGTGTGTGTGTGTGTGTGTGTGTGTGTGTGTGTGTGTATGTGACCGAGAATACATGTTGAAGCCGCGGGTCTGTGGGTGTGGGTGCCCGTGAGTGTGTCTGTGTGTGATGTGAGTGTGAGTGACTGAGTGTGAGGGAGGACGGCTGCCCTGGTGAACCGGGTGACGCCATCGCTGTCAACCGGGAGGAAACCTGCACCTTTCGGGCCCCGCGCGGCCTGCGTGGCTTTTTGACCCGGA
>NW_005371320.1:308456-315900 GCF_000412655.1 Myotis brandtii
ATTCGCACTGTACGTGCGCGCCTGCACGTGGTATTTTGTGGAAGAGCCACACTCAAGGGGCCAAAGAGCCGCATGTGGCTCGCGAGCTGCAGTTTGCCGACCAGTGCCCTAAGCCATCCAGGGCCCCTCAATGTCCTCCAAGATTACCCCGCCCGGCTGGGCCTGCAAGCCCTGAGCAATGGAGGCCCGTCTCTGGGAGTGCACAAGTCCACGCTGAGGAGGCAGAATGGACTTGTCATTTTTCTCTTCTCAACAAGACTTTGTACAAAGATTCCTGGACCAAACACACAACATAATATAGACGATGTATTATAGCGCTGTACACCTGAAACCTATATAATTTAATGAGCCAAGGTCACCCCAATAAATTCTATAAAAAATAAAGAAGTTTCCTGGAGTGTGACCAGCTTAGGCCAGTCCTCCTTGTATCTCTCAGTGACTCATGGGACTAGAGGCAGGAAGTCCCGCACCTCCTCCCGCGGCCTCCCCATGGGATGTCCCAGAACTCTGAACGGTCTGACCAGGCTGATGGGGCTCCATCATCCCAACAGGTGCAGCCACAGCGGTGGGGCCTTGTACCCAGACTCAGCCAGGCCCCAGTGGCGCCCCCGCTCAGGCCACTAAGAGAGCACAGCTCTTTGAATTCAGACCAGAGAACCAGAGGTGGCTGCCATTCACAAAGCAGCCATGTCAGGGTGACAGGCCAGTCCTCGCACACAGGCCCCGAGCTCTGAGTTGACCCCAAGTCACCAGACTGGTTCCCCCTCCCCTCATAGTGGGTTCCCCTCTAGAGCTTTGGGTGTCCCTTCCTGCCTGTCAGGAGTTGCAATGACACTGACCTCAAAGGATCATGGGCCGGACTGCATTCCCTCCCCCAGGCTCCGAGGCCTTTGCACGTTTTCCCACCTCCTCCCAGGTCCCCAGGCCTTGAACACCGTCTGCCAGGTGCCCTCTCCCACCTACGGCCTCACTATCACAGGGGACCTATTTAAGACTTGGCCAAAATCAGACTTTGCCAAAAATTTCCCAGGCTGCACTACGTATGGTTCTTATAAAATAAGCAACTAGGTAGACATTTCAAAGACCTGCCAGAGGGGTTTTCTGCGACTCCTCCTATTCTCCACCAAACCAATTACCAAGCAACATTCCGAATGCAGACGCAACCATGGTCGAGCCCTCTTCTGGCGAGACCTGCTCCTCCTCATCTCTCCCCCTTCCTCCTCCTCTTCCCCCCCTCCCCCCAACTGTCTGAGCAGCTATGGACCCCTTGGAATGGGGGTTTGGAGGTGAGCCACACCGAGACGTTTGCCCCAAACCCCGCAACTGCTTTGGAGGCCAGCCTTCTGCCCTCTGCAGTGATAGCTGCTGAGCAGTAGTAATGGACAGCAAGGAGAACCAATCACAGCTCTCTCCTCGATGCATTTCAAAGGCGGAACTCTCTGTTCCCTATGGCAACGTGGAACAACAAGCTGACACCATTTCTGGACAAAGACCTGTCTCCCAGGAATGTGTGTAGCATTACATGTTTGCTGCATGTCTGGGAGAAGTGCACACAGAAATTAGAGGGACTCACATCAAGTAAGACTCAGAAAGAAGAAATATCCGCTGCATAGTGTTAGGGGGCTTCAGGCCAGTGAAGGGGCTTCCTGAGGCTCAGGCCCTCAGTGACACCTCCCCCCAAAGACCGTCGCCCCAGGGGTCCAACTTGGGCTGAAACGTGCTGGCAACTTCTCCCACTAAGACATGTTAAATATGCATCAGGAGGGACTCGCACACATGGCAAAACAGTTACTAGTTGTTCAGACAAGAGGATTCCGAACTTTGCATCCCAGGGAGTGGCTGTGACCACCGGCTCTGCTCCGTTCTTTCTGCCCAGGCTGTGTTGGGGGCCCCCTGTGCTCCTGCCCTGTTATTCATGTGAAGCATGTGAAATGAGCTATGATTGAGAAAGTCAGCTACAACTAGAATCCCCAAACTCGGGCATGCAAGGCCTTTTGAGAAAGCCGAGGCTGGTGGTGGGTGAGCTGGTCTATGAGCAGTTTCCAGGGACAGCAGATGGGATGGCAGTTTCTTTTTTTTTTTCTTTTTTTTTTTTTTTTTTTTGTTAATCCTCGGAGTTTCCAGTCTGGAGACCAAAAGTGGTCTGAGTAGGCCTGTAATTGTCAGACCTCCCCTGCTCTCCAGCCTGGGTAGCGAGGATAAAAAATGATCAGATTCACAAATTCAGGTTGTCCCTACACCTCCGGTTCACCATTGTTCTCAGACGGTCATCTCTGTGAGTGATTTGCAACGTAGGTGATGTTTCACAACTAACCAAGTTTGAATTTCCCTCTTCTATTTCTCAGCATAAATGCAAATAGTGAGCTCATGTCACTGGAGGCTCTCACCGTGCTACGTGTCGATACTAATGGGACAGCCTTTAGGGCTTCTTTCAGTGAATAATTAGCAAGCTACTAAATAACCCTCCGTCGTTCTAATAAGAGTTTTCTGTCTGGTCAGGACCAAGAGGTCACGGTTTGATTCCTGGTCAGGGCACCTGCCCAGTTTGCAGGTTCAATCCCCAGTGGGGGCCGTGTAGGAAGCCGCCGATCAATGCTTCTCTCTCATCATTGATGTTTCTATCTCTCCCTTCCTCTCTCTGAAATCAATAAGAATATATTTAAAAGAGTTTGCTAAGCACCAGCTGTCCCGTACTTCCTACAGTCTGGACGAAGGAGCCTGGGGCCATGACTGAAGGGACAGGGCTGGAGGGGACTCCACCCGGGCTCTCTGCGGACCCCTGCCCGGGGCCCAGGCATCTGGGGCGTGTTCCTGGGCTGAGGTGCCCGGCTTCCCCGAGGTGCTGTGCTTCCCCTGCTCTGGGGTGTTAAGAGTCAGGCAGGCAGGGCTCCTGCGGAGTGAGGCTTCCAGGGTGGGCACCTGAAGCAGGTGGCGGCCCCAGTGGCCCTGTCACAGGAAGTGGCCTTTCCTCCCTTGCCGTTTCCTTTTGAGTATGAGGCAAACCAAAAAATTTCCCCGCAGATGGTTAAGGAACCAAAATCGGACACTGACTTCGGTGTGGGGATTTTGCCCTCCGGGTGGGGCACTTCATTCTGCAACTCCAAATGCAGAAACTGCCCGACAGGCCCCGAACGCAGCCCTTCTGGGCAGCCACTTCCAGGTCACCCCCAGAAAGGACATGGGGGAGCTCCCTCCGGGGAAACAATTTGAATAGGCGTGGGCCTGTCTGAAGCTGTCCGGGGAACTAGGACATGGGGCTGGGGTGTTCCCTCCTGCTCTGACTCAGGTCGATGTGACATCTTGTTTCCCAAAAGAAAGCAAAAGGTATGCCCGGCCAGCGTGGCTCGGTGGTTGAGCATCGACCTATGAACCAGGAGGTCACGGTCAGGGCACAGGCCCAGGTTGCAGGCTTGATCCCCAGTGTGGGGCATGCAGGAGGCAGCCAATCCATGATTCTCTCTTATCATTGATGTTTCTCTCTCTCTCTCTCTCTCCCTCTCCCTTCTTCTCTGAAATCAATAAAAATTGTCATATATATATATTTTTGAAAGGTAGAAAAGGATGCAGGAAAAGTTCCCCATTTTTTCCAGAGCCTTGATTCCATTTTTTCCTCCATTTTTAAGGATAAATAAGATTGATTTTACACCAGGATCAGAAAAAAAATAACATCCATTTATGGATCTTTGAAATAGTCATTCATTCATTCATACAGCCACAATGTCCGCTAGGCAGTTGAGAAATCAGATCTACTCTGAGCCTATTCTGCTTGTAAATCCCCCAAAGCTGCCCCAGGCTGGGGTGGGGCTTGCAGCTGCCCCTCCTGGGGTCCCCACGAATTAATGCCCTTGAAGGTGTCCCCCCACGCCTTCCTCCCGACTGTCACTCCGCCTGCGTTGTGTAACTCCCTGGAAGGCCTGTGAAGACAGGCGCCTCGCACATCTGAAGGTATCTTCAGAATTGCGTTGTGGGGGTTTTCCCCAGAGCAAGGGTCCGGCTGCCACTGGGTTGTCAAAAGACCTGAAATGCTAATAATGCAATAAAAGCTCTGACATTTGCCCAGAAAAACAAGACAGCCGAACGTACACCTCCGAATACCTTTTGCAGTTAGGCAAATCCCAGTAGCATCATTTAGCTACATGCATCCAAGTTAAGATCCTTTCAAAAGCTGGAATTTTCCCTAAGCCATTCCTTGCTACACGCTACCCCCCAGGCCTTACTAGCATCTGCCATTGCTCCTCACCACTCTGCCCAGCAGGGCCCCCATCTTTCCTGACACCCATGCCCTCACTACCCCCCTACCATCCCCTTGTTCTCCCTACAACCCCCTTACTGTCCCCCACATGCCTGCCATTCCCTGCCACTCACCCCATTCCTCCCCATCTTTCCTCTGCCGCCCATTCTCCCCCACCATCCCCCAAGCATTTGAAGTGTGTCCCTCTCCCACCACTGCTCAGCCCCAGGCCCAGCTGTTAGGCCAAGGCTGAAGAGTGGGCAGCCTGGGGGGCCGGGAACGGACGCCAGCACCTCTAACTGCATCTGACCCCAGAGCTCAGACCCAGGGGCCAGCTCCTTCCTGGCCCTCCCCGCTCTCTGGGTCCCTGAGAAACTCCAGCTCCTCTTGCAGCCACACTCCCAGGGCAGGGACCTGCTCCCACCGCACACATTTCGGTTCCAGAGTTTCCATTGGAGAAGACAGACCTATGACAGACCCCCCTCTCCCCCCGTGCAGGGGAACCACGGAGGCACCCCCCGTCCTGGGAGTCCCCTCCTGGATTCCGCAGTGGGAGGGAGGTTAGGGGGCCGAAGGGCCTGCTGAACGACCAGGATCAGGGTCTGGCTGAGGCCTGAGCTCCTGGTGCACCAGGCACGCGCAGAGGCTCCGGTGGAAAGAGAAATGAGGCCAATGGGCTGAGCAGACACGCGCACACACAGAGTGACGGAGTGTCGGGGTGACACGGAGGACCCACGGTGTGGACTGTGCCCCAAGTCCTCAGGAAGTCCCCCTTGTCTGTGTTCCTCATGATGACAGGGAGGCGGACATTGTCTAAAATCAGTATCCGATCTCCAGGACTGCACAACAAATGCAGCCAAAACCGAGTGGCTGGCTCAGACAGCCACGTCATCTCATTACCTCTCAAGGTTTCTGCGGGCCAGGGTCCGGGGAGGGCTGGCCGGGTAGGACTGTCTGGGTGGGGAAAGAGGGACTTCCTCCTAGGTCTGGTCCTTGGCCCTCTGACCCTCTGCCATGCTCCTCACAGACCTCAGAGCCATCAACCAAGACTGTTCCCTGCACAGCCAGAGATCCCCACCCACACAGAGCCCTATGGCTCACTGGGGAGTGCTGGGGCTCCTGGGGGTCCTGTGGGCAAAAGGGAACCAGCCCTGAGGGTCACAGGGTCATATTTCCAATTCCCACATCCTCAGAGCCAAGGAGCTCTGTTGGCAGGTTTGGGAATGCCGAGCTGCCCCTTGCAAAGCACTTTTGGGGTCTCTTGGATAAAGATTTCAGTATTAAACATTAAGATTTTGCGATGATTAAATTCTCGCCAGGCATGAGGAAAGAGCTGTAACTACATTTCAGTGTAGCATTTGAAAGGATTTAGTGATTTTCCATTAAATTTTTTTTTTTTTAAATGTCAAGGGTACAGATCTTTATTCGAGGACTCGGCCTATGGCAGGTTTCAGATTTAAAAAGACCCAGCCCAGCGATGGACTTGTGAGACCAAGACCGGGGGGTGAAAATCTACAATTCAAACATTATGAAGCTGTTATGTCTTCAATTGGTTAAAAAAATCATCTCCGCGGAAAATTTTGTAAGCTTTCCATGCATAATCAACTAAAATGAACCCTTGTAAGAGCTTGCTTTCTGAATAAAATGATCAAGCTCAGATCAAAGGCATTGCTGAGGGGTCCGATCCCATTACAGAAAACCGAAATGAAGGCCCAGGGTTATGCTGTGGGGAGGAGACTGGCTGGACCTTGCTTCCCCCCTTCCTAGCCTGCCTCTGTCTCTCTCTCCCCCAACCTTGCCTCGTGGCCAAGAAAGCATGTAGAGGTACAGTCTTCAATTTTATGGAGCCATGGGTTCATTGTAAATATTTATTAGCTATTTAGTAGATACAATTAAATTTCTGGCTGAGCTTTGCATGGCTATTTCATTAGAATTCGCTAAGGCCCACTTTCAAGTCTAAGTGGGTACCATAGAATAGAGTGGTGTAGACATTAAAGTCCAATGAGCCCGGCCGGCGTGGCTCAGTGGTTGAACGTTGGCCTATGAACCTGGAGGTCATGATTTGATTCCCGGTCAGGGCACATGCCCGGATTGTGGGCTCAGTCCCCAGTGGGGAGGTAACCAATCAATGATTCTCTCTCATCATTGATGCTTCTCCCTCCCTCCCCCTTCCTCTCTGAAATCAATAAAAAGATATTTTTAAAAATAAAGTGCAAATGAAGAATTGGTGCTGATTACAGCAGGTGGGCAGCGACTTCCTGTCTGTGAGGAGCAAAGGGCCTGGTCTGAGAGCCAATATCCGGGCAGAGGCCCATGTCCCGTGCCTTCCATGCCCTCTGCGTGTGGGCACCATCATCTCTCCCCAGCACAGTCAGAGGAACGGTGGGCTCCTTCCCCAGGAAAGAAGTGGGCAGGCAGGAGCCCCTCAGGCATCAACCCCAGCGCCCCGGCTGAGACCCGCCCAGAGAAGACCTCCGGCCAAAGTCACCAGACAGCACAGCAGGGCCCTCACCCTCTGCTCCTGCTCCTGCTCCAGAGCCGGGCCGCTAACCCCACTCGCCCACCCCCTACATATGTGCTTTCACCTGGTAAAAAGGGCCCTGGCTGGAGTGTCCCCCCCAGAGGAATGAACACACCTGTGCACGCGAACACCTGTACATGCGTGTTCATGGCTGCCTTGGTCATGAAGCCGCAGGTGGGAACCAGCCCGCTCTCCTTCATTGGCTCAGCGGAGAAACGCGGTGAGGGCTCTCCTACAAGGAACACCACGTGGCAGTGAGGGAACCGAGCACTGGCCCCACCACCGCGCGGGGACCCTGCAATCACCATGTGCATGGAGGCCCGCACAGGGACGCATTGCACAGGGACGCATTGCACAGGGACGCATTGCATTGCACGGGGACGCATTGCATTGCACGGGACGCATTGCACGGGGACGCATTGCACAGGGACTCCCCGCGGGCCCGCAGTGTGAGTGCTCAGAACCACAAGCCCGGAGAGAGCACTGTGGTTGCTGGGCTGGAGGGCGGGACGGGGTGGCCACCAGCGGCGTGTGGTTTCTTCCGGGGTCAGGAGCTTGTTCTAAAGCTGGTTGTGGTGACGGTTGCACAACCGCGAGCGCACCAGCCACCGCGGGACTGCACACTGCAACGCGGCGGGTGCTTCACAGCGGGCGAAGGGGACGCCTAGCTCCGGGGGGAACCCCAGCCCCCT
>NW_005371320.1:316116-316479 GCF_000412655.1 Myotis brandtii
CGGGTGGGTGGGGGCCTTGGCCGCACTCGGGACGTGGTGGGTGGGAACGCCTTCTCCCAGCTCCTAGAACGTTCTAGAAAGCCTTCCCCTCCCACAGGCAGAGCACAGCGACGTCTGAGGTTTGGCCACAAGTTAGAAGTGGCTTTTAAAAAAGAATGACACAAAATGAAATAAAACAATACATTAAATTCAGCTAAAATAAAAAAGAAGTGGCTTTTAGGACAGCCTGGGGCCACGGAGGGCAGCCGCCCGTCCAGTTGCCCAGGGCCCAAGCCCAGCCGGTGCGCCTCAGGGGGACACTCCGATTGGCTAAGCCAATGGTCCCCTAGTTCCTCGGGGAGGCAAGACGAGGGGCGCAGGCGG
>NW_005371320.1:316492-323239 GCF_000412655.1 Myotis brandtii
CCTTCTTGGGGAAGGCCATGCGCTTCCCTTCACCTCAAGCCAGTGGTCCCCGACCTGCCCGGAGGGTCCCGGGCCACGCGGCGAGGTGTCTGACATCAGCATAGGGGGGCGGGGGACACTTTTCCAAGCCGGACACCTCCTCCCCAGCATGCCTGCGCAGAGCGTGTGTCCCCCCGGGGCACTGCGCCCCCACACGGCCTCGAAACGACATACGTATGTGGAGTCTGACGTAACCCAAGGGCTGCCTGTATTGTGCTAAGTGAAATAAGTCATACAGAGAAAGACAAATACCATATGATTTCGCTCATGTGTGGGATCTAAAGAGCAAAACAAACAAAACAGACTCACAGATACAAAGAATAAACTGATGGTTGCCAGATGGCAGGGATGTTGGAGGACTGGGTGGAAAAGGTGAAGGGATTAAGAAGTACAAATTGGTGGTTGCAAAATAGTCATGGGATGTAAAGTACAGCACAGGGAACATAGTCAATTATATTGTAACTAGAGGTCTGGTGCATGAATTTGTGCACCAGTGGGGTCCCTCGGCCTGGCCTGCAGGATTGGGCCAAAACCAGCTCTCTGACATCCCCTGAGGGGTCCCAGATTGCGAGAGGGCGGTTCTCAGGTGACGCACCCGGGAATCAGGCTCCGTCCTCTCTGTTTCTGGGTGCATCACCTGAGAACCGCAGCTGCCAAGTCACCGCAGCTTGGCAGCTCCTGCATTGAGCATCTGCCCCCTGGCCTCCTCCCCAGGAGGCCTGCGCAGAGCGTGTGTCCATCCCGGGCCGCGGCGCGCCTGCCCCAGGACCAGCCACTGCAGGGAAGACGGCCCTGGCTGGTGGGCACTCCGCCATTCACTTGGATTCCCTTTTGTGAACCTTATTTGATGCCAAGAAGAGAGGATGTCAGGACCCACCGACCCGCTGCTCAGCGGTTCTCCCCAGGGGTCTGAGCCAGGGCCACAGCCTCGCCCATGGTCCCTCGGGGAGGAGCTGCAGGGAGAAGGCCCGGATGCGCCTGCAGGCCGGGGCTCCCTTGAGGAGTCTGCAGTCTGGCAGACTCTGGCCTGTCCAGGACGCAGGAGGCTGGGGGCGGGTTCCCCCTCTGCCTCGGTTTCTCCATGGTCAGTGGACAGGTCCACAGGATTTCCACATCCCCCCTATCTCAGATGGGCCATGATCCAGCGGTGATGGTGGCCGGAGAAACCAAGGGCCACTACTCCCTCTTCTGGGGAATTCATTCATTCAGTCGTACATTCATTCATTCAGTTCCTACGGCTCCACCTCTGGGGCAGGAGGACAGGAGGGGTCTTTAGGCAGCAAACCCGAGATGGGCCGGGGCAAAAAGACACCAGGGGTCATGCGCTCAGGACACCGAAGGGCAACAGGGACCCTCTGCGGTCATCGCTAGCTGTGACGGGGTCAGGAGCCGATCTGAATCCTCTCCGTGGGCTCCAGACAGAGGCCGCTGGGGGAGGGTGGGCGTATGCTCGGCTCCTGTGCAGGAGGGAACTCCAGGCAGAGTGAGGACCGAGGCAGCCGGGCGGAGCAGGCAGGGCTGTGAGCCACCACAGGACAGCGATTCGAGGGGCTGAGCAGGGGCCAGAGCTCCAGCGCACAGGTGGGCTTGAGCTCTGTCACCCATGGATTTAATGACCAGCTGGACATGCAGGAGGGAGAAGGCGCAGTGCATGCTGGGGCTTCGAGGCTCTGGCTCAGGGGCGGGGTGGGAGGTGCCAGGAGAGGGGGTCTGGGGAGAAAGGACTGTGCTGAGCTTGGACCTGTGCATTGGGGAGACCCAAGAACGATGTGGGGGTGCAGGCGGTGGAGCTCAGGGATGGGGGCCATGGAGGCGAGGACAGGGAACCCGAAGAGGAGGGCCCACAGACCCCCGCCAGGTGTTCCTTCCCAGCAGGAAGCAGGGTTGTGGCCAGAGACCTGCGTCCTCGGACCCTGAGCTCCCCCTCAATTGCCATGAGCCTGAGCACCTCGGAGGAGGAAGGAGCCGATCAGGGGAGCGGAAATAAGGCCTCGGGGCATGTACAGCCAGGACAGGCGTCGCTTACTTTGGGGTAAACAAAGTAACTCAAACACCCTCTCCCCTGAGGGGCCGAAAGCCCCCATTTCCCAGTGGGGTCAACTGTAGCAAGAGTGGGGTTTGGGTGGCTTGGCAGACAGTTCCCAAGTTTCCTCAGTGGCCGCATTGGTTCTGGCCGTTGGTTCCACCTCTGCCTCAGTTTCCCCATTATCAATCGCCACTATCAGAATTGCTTTCTCCCACAGTCTCACCCAGGGGGCAGCCCTAGCCCTGGAGCTTGAGGCCCCAGATGGGAAAATGAGGCCTCATTTTCACTCACTCATGCCCCAAGTTCCTGGTCCCCCAAACCCGCCGCCTCACCCAGCTCCCCACAGGGCTTATAGGACTGAATCCCTGAGGGCTGTCATGAGCGCTCAGTTTATTAAGATCTCATTTCTCGCTGAAACCGGTTTGGCTCAGTGGATAGAGCGTCTGCCTGAGGCTACCCAGCAGAAGCCAGCTGGACTGACTGTTCTTGGGGGGGAAAGAGGTGTAGGGGATGTGGGAAGAGACTGGACAAAAATAGTGCACCTATGAATGAGGACAGTGGGTGGGGAGTGAGGGCGGAGGGTGGGGTGGGGTGTAACCTGTTTTTCTCTCACTTCCAAGATTTTTTCCAAGATTCCCATTCCCGTTGGCATCCAGGGTTGGCTATGGTGATCCTAGGACTGGTTTCCATCCGGCTTCAGGCTCACTGAGACTCTTGGATCTAGAGTTTACGTGGCTCACACATTTGGGGTGGTTTCTGCCTTATCTCTTCAGAGGTGTGTCCTGTCCCTTTCTCCGTTTCCTCCTCCTGAGACATCACATGTGTGTGGCTGCTTCATGTGGTCCCACACGGCTCTGAGGCCCTGTTCATCCTTCCTCTTTGTTCTCACCATTTTTTGGATTAATTTCTATTGCTCTATCTTGAAGTTCACCAATTCTTCTGCTACCTCTAATCTGCTATTCAAACCATCTATAAACACACACACACACACACACACACACACACACACACACACAATTTTCCATTTTAGTTTTCATACTGTTCAGCTCTAGAAATTCCATTTAACAACTTTTTAAAAAATCTCTTGAGCTTCCTTATCTGTTCACTCATTAAAATAATTATCCCTTAATTATTGATACATATTTATAATATGATTTGAAGTGATTGCTAAGTTCAGCGTCATGGTCCACTTGGCGCCAATTTCTATGTTTTTTCCTGATTCTACATTTTTCTGCTTCTTTGCATGTCGGTTAATTTTTGGTTGAAAATCAGACATTGTAGATAACACAGACATTGTAGTGATTCTGGATTCTGTTGTGTTCTCGTGATGATTACTTTGTTGTTATTGTTTTGGAGCGCAGGTAACTGGCCTGTATTCAAACTACAAATTCCGTCTCACCCCACAGTTGCAGCAGCTGAACGTGCTCAGTCCCGTCAGCTTCCAGCAGCAGCTGGGGCGGGGGTGTACTCCCCTCTGCCTGTGTAGTTGGGCAGTCAGTCAAGGATTTCAGGAAAGTTTTTTTTTTAATATATTTTATTGATTTTTTCACAGAGAGGAAGGGAGAGGGATAGAGAGCTAGAAACATCGATGAGAGAGAAACATCCATCAGCTGCCTCCTGCACGGCCCCCACTGGGGATGTGCCCGCAACCAAGGTACTTGCCCTTGACCGGAATCAAACCCGGGACCTTTCGGTCCGCAGTCCGACGCTCTATCCAGTGAGCCAAACCGGTCAGGGCAGGAAAGTTTTTTTTTTAAAATAAATTTTTACCGATTTCAGAGAGGAGGGGAGAGGGAGATAGAAACATCAATGATGGCCCTAACCAATTTGGCTCAGTGGATAGAGCGTCAGCCTAGGGACTGAAGGGTCCCAGGTTCGATTCCTCATACCCAGGCAGGTACCTTGCTTGCAGGCTGCTTGCAGGCTCCTCCCCAGCCCTGGCCCTGGTCTCTCTCATCGATGTTTCTAACTCTCTATCTCTTTCCCTTCCTCTCTGTAAAAAATCAATAAAATATATTTTTTAAAAAAAAGATCTCATTTCTCTGAAAATGTCTCATGACGTTTTCTCTTAAATAATTAAAACTAAATGCCACCGATCAAAATAAATGAAAAGGCGAGTTTGGCTCTGTGGTGTCCTCGAGTGACTTCCCGGGGCCACACGCTCTTTCCCATGGGGTCCCCGGAGGCACTGGCCTGCACGTCCCGAGATCGCAAAGTCCACTTCTCCTCCCCTCAGGCCGCTGTTGGGCACAGGGACGCTGGCCAAGTCCCAGACCTTCCCAGTATACCGCTGTCCCGAAGACACGCAGGCCAAAAAGATCATGCGACATCAGATGTGACACCAGTTGGCCAACCCCAAAATAAGGGTTTATCTGTATCCCGAGAACGCGACCTCATCTATACTTAGTTGTGGAATTCCACACGCCGGGCGCCCGTGAGCTCATCACCCCCAAAAGCCAGAACTTGGAGCAGGGCTCAGCCCTCCAGACACTGGGCCTCCAAGTGGGTCCCTGCGTGGCCATTGCTCTCCCGTGACAAAGTGGAGATGTCCTGTGGGGCGAGGCTGCCGTGACAGACAACAGGACGGAAGGCAGGCTGAGCAAACTGACCGACTCAGCGTCCTTCCCACGAGATCTGGGCCAGGTGTGTCTCCCTCCCACTCACTCACACGGGCTGGTCCCGAACCTCCCTCGCAAGAGCCTCGTTTGCACTCTGCGTGGGGAGGGGCCCGGCCTGGAAGCTGTTCAGCTACATGGGTTGCTGTCCTACTGGGTGCCAGGCAGGGCGCCAGGTGGGCCTAGTGTTGGGCTTTTGGCGAATCTCACTGACCCAACGCTCCAACTCTCCCCGCCGTCGGGCGGTGGAGGTGGCCTGGGGTTCCATCCTCACTCCTGCGCTGTGGCCACTGCCTGGTCCCCGGTGTCAGAGACCGGGTCTCGGCTCGCTGAGCTGGCAGGCGGCTCCCTGGGGCCCGTCCGTGGCTCCTGCAGCACATTTGCTGTGGCTGAAACGTGAAGGATTTTGTTGACCTTTAACTCTGTGGGGCGTTTTGTAGGAACAAACCTTGTCACCATCACCACCTTCTCTGGGTGTCCCTGCCCTGCACCCCGTTTTGCCCAGCCATGGTGGACAGTGCTGTGTCAGGCCCATGCCAGCTGAGGGCCGTCCAGCCCCAGGCTCACGGGTTCCTCTGAAGAAGGAAGGTCACAGCCTTGCCCACGGAAGGAGTGGGTGTCATCACCCCCGGGGCGGCCCGCCACCAGCTGGAGCTGAGTCTCTGGATGAGCACCCCCTCCTGATGGGCTGTCCTGAGGTGCAGGTGAGGTGATTTCCAGGCCCCCCAGCCCCATCCAGGACTGAACGCCCAGCACCCTCACTGCTGGCCGCCGGCCTGATCGCCAGATGACCTGCCCGCGCCCAGCTCCTGCTCAGCCTCTGCTTCCGGGCACTTGGACGGGCCATGACCTCTGTGGATTCCAACTTCCTCACCTGGAAAGGGGACTAGAAGACAGGCCGCAGGGTGTGCCGGGAGGTTGGAGGACGGAACGCAGAGCCTGGCCGTGACCGTGAACGCTGCGGGAGGGACACGCGGGCAGAAACGCGAAAGGCCGATGGCGTCTTTCGCCGTGGCTCCCGCGCGTGCTCCTCGTGGGCTGCTGGCAGCATTGCTGGTGGTCGGCTGGAGGCACGGGACAAGGGACAGGCCAAGGCCCTGCCCCACCTGCTCTGAAACCACACAGAACCCCCTCAAGCAAAGAGCCGGCGGCAGGGAAGCAGAGCAAGCGATGGGGGCCCAGCACGCAGACGCCCCTGTGGCGTCGGGGACAGGCTGAGGGGGCCGCACCGAGTGCTCCTCTCCCCTGGGATCAGCGCCTTCACGATGCTGCTGGGTCGTCTCAGTCAATGGTGAAACGCTGAGGCATTAACTTGTTAAGAAACGTGCGACACAGGTGACATCAAGAGCTGACCCCACCCGGCCAGTGGGGCTCAGTGGTGGAGCGTCGACCTATGACCCAGGAGGCCAGGGTTCATTCCTGGTCGGGGCCCAGGCCCAGGTTGTGCGCTGGAGCCCCAGTGTGGGGCGTGCAGGAGGCAGCCGATCCATGATTCTCTCTCACCATAGCTGTTTGCGTCTCTCTCCCCCTCCCTTCCCCTCTGAATCAATAAAAATATATGGGGACGGCTCCTCCTGCCTGCTGACAGCTGGGCCCTCGTGGAGTGGCCGGTGGTGGCAGAGAGGGGACACATGTGCCTCTCTTTTGTTGCACTGATTCTGGGGTTAGGGCTGTCGCCTGGGCAGCCCCAAGTGCGGCCTCACGCAGACGGGCTGGGCCCGGACACCAGCTCTGGGAGAATCTGCTGACGCGGGGCCGGGGGAGCAGGGCCGGTTCTGCTGCAGGAGGAGAATCTGCAGGAAATGTCTCCTCCAGGCCTCGCAGGGACACGGGTCCTGACGCGCCAGGGAGGCGAGGTCTCTGGGGACCGGAGGCCTTGGAGCTGAAGCTGCTGAAAATAGCTGGGGCCTTGCCCCCTGAACCCACTCCACCTGGCCGCCCAGCAGGTGTGAGACAGGAATAGGCCGCGACCCCAGCACAGGGCCTCCACCCTGTGGGTAGAGCCGGACAACGGATGGCGGGCCAGAGCCGATCTGCAGGGCAATGAGGGGGGCAGGGGGGCCAGGG
>NW_005371320.1:324751-331923 GCF_000412655.1 Myotis brandtii
GCCCCCCCATCCCCACCCCCAGGATACAGGAGGGCACGGAGGGCCGGCTCTGCCACCTCAGAGCCTTTTATTAAAAAATGTGCCCCAGGCAGCCCAGATGGTGTGGCTCAGTGGTTGAGCGTTGACCTATGAACCAGGAGGTCACAGTTCGATTCCCGGTCAGGGCACATGCCCCGGTTGCAGATTCAATCCCCAGTGTGGGGCGTGCAGGATGCAGCCGATCCATGATTCTCTCTCATCACTGATGTTTCTCTCTTTCTCTCTCCCTTCCTCTC
Source organism: Myotis brandtii (assembly GCF_000412655.1). Classification (NCBI taxonomy): domain Eukaryota; kingdom Metazoa; phylum Chordata; class Mammalia; order Chiroptera; family Vespertilionidae; genus Myotis; species Myotis brandtii. The sequence goes on from NW_005371320.1 coordinate 325,027, forward strand.
TGAATAAAAATATATTTAAAAAGAAATAAAAAAGTGTTCCGCAGCCACGAAACAGCCCTGGCCCCAAACAGGCACCGGGCCAGGCTGAGCGAGGGGCTGAGCGCCTGCTTCACCAGGGCTGATGCAAGAGCAACAGCATCACCAGGGGTCTCCTTGCCCACTGCCAGGGGCTTGGAACCTTCCCCAGAGCAGCCTCAACCCATCCTCAGGACAACTCCCAGGGCAGGTGTGACCCAGGGCAGGTCTAACCCAGGGCAGGTGTGACCCCAGGGCAGGTGTGACCCAGGGCAGGTCTAACCCAGGGCAGATGTAACCCCAGGGCAGGTGTGACCCAGGCAGATGTGACCCCAAGCCCGGATCTCCCTAAAATGGCTTCTTGGGGACTCTGCCCCCCGAGCCTACCAGAAGGTCCTGGGCAGAGAGGGCCTCAACATCACGGGGCTCCCCTCCGACAACCCCATGTGCACATGGGCCTTCGACACCTCCATGCTTCCGGCAGTTTCTCCACATCCTCACCCACGCTTGTTGTTTTCAAACTCAGGGTCTCCATGCGCTCACCCCCAGCCAGGCCTCCCCCAGGGCCCGGGCTCAGTGTGGCCTCACTTCACCTCCCCTGGGAATGGGGTGGGATGGGCATCTCCAACCAAAACCATGCTTGGCAGAGGGGCCCTGACCTGCCCCAGGGCTTCCTGAGCCAACCGGGAGGGGCCCCAGAGCTGCCCCCACCCGGACACAGACACGTGAGGTGAAGCTCAAGGTCACCATTGCTCAGAGAAATGCAAATTAAAACCACAGTGAGGTATCACCTCACACCCGTTAGCATAGCTACCATCAACAATCAACAAACAACAAGTGTGGGTGAGGATGTGGAGAAAAGGGAACCCTTGTGCACTGTTGGTGGGAATCTAGATTGGTGTAGCCACGGTGGACAGCAGTATGGAGGGTCCTCAGAAAGTTAAAAATGGCCCATCCAGCTAGCTCAGTGGGTTATAGTGTCGTCCTGATATGCCAAGGTTGTGGGTTTGATCCCTGGTCAGGGCACATACAAGAAGCAACCAATGAATGCATACATCACTGGGACAACAAATCAACGCTTCTCTCTCTCTAGAAAAATAATAAATTAAAAAGAAAAAAATTAAAAATGGAACTGCCTTATGACCCGGCGATTCCACTTCTGGGTACTTATCTGAAGAAACCCAGCACACTAATTTGAAAAGACATGTGTACCCCCACGTTCATCGTAGTGTTATTTACAATAGTCAAGCTCTGGAAGCAACCCAAGTGCTCAACAATAGACAAGTGGATAAAGTACATACACACAATGGAACATTAGCCATAAAAAAGAACAAAATCTTATCATTGTGACAGCTTGGAGGGACCAGGAGAGTACACTAGGTCCTCGGGTTACGTCAGAGATCCGAGCCTACGGTGCGACATAACGCAATTTTCTCCATAAGTCGGAACCCACCTACGTAAGCACCTACGTCACTCACATGGAGCACATACACAGCAGTAATGAAGTGAAACAGTAAAAAAAAAAATTTAAAAGAAAGATACAATTCCTGACCTTTACTTGTGGTAAATAATAAAAAACATAAAGCACATATGTACATACCTCGAAATGATGGAACTTTTTTTATATATAAATAAATGGGAGATGGGGACGTAACCACGAAACGACATACGTATGTGGAGTCTGACGTAACCCAAGGGCTGCCTGTATTGTGCTAAGTGAAATAAGTCATACAGAGAAAGACAAATACCATATGATTTCGCTCATGTGTGGGATCTAAAGAGCAAAACAAACAAAACAGACTCACAGATACAAAGAATAAACTGATGGTTGCCAGATGGCAGGGATGTTGGAGGACTGGGTGGAAAAGGTGAAGGGATTAAGAAGTACAAATTGGTGGTTGCAAAATAGTCATGGGATGTAAAGTACAGCACAGGGAACATAGTCAATTATATTGTAACTAGAGGTCTGGTGCATGAATTTGTGCACCAGTGGGGTCCCTCGGCCTGGCCTGCAGGATTGGGCCAAAACCAGCTCTCTGACATCCCCTGAGGGGTCCCAGATTGCGAGAGGGCGGTTCTCAGGTGACGCACCCGGGAATCAGGCTCCGTCCTCTCTGTTTCTGGGTGCATCACCTGAGAACCGCAGCTGCCAAGTCACCGCAGCTTGGCAGCTCCTGCATTGAGCATCTGCCCCCTGGTGGTCATTGTGAGTCATAGCTACTGATCAGACGGTCAAATGGTCGGATAGTCACTTAGGCTTTTATAGAGAGAGAGATGGAATGTCAAAAAAAATAATTAAAAAGAAAAGAAAAAACCTTCTTCATTGACATGATGAGTGGTTTCTGTCCTCTGTCTGGATCTTGGAGACACATCTAGTCTTTGACCCACACGCTTACCACTTGCATTGCCGTCCATCTACCCGTTCATCTCAGGTGCCAGCTAGAGCCACCCCTTCAACATCACCAACTTGCTTTCACATTTCTCAGAATGAAGATCTGCTTAGGAAAAATTCTCTCGGTTTTTGTTTATAGAAAATGTCTTTACTTGGCCTTCATTTTGAAGATTTGCTGGATATAGAGTTCTTGTTTGGTAGTTTTTAATTTCAGCATTTTGATGTTCCAAAGTTTTCTGTCCTCTATTGTTTCTGCTGTGAAGTTAATCATGTCATTGTCCCTCTGTGTAACCTGTTTTTCTCTCACTTCCAAGATTTTCCAAGATGTTCCCATTCCCGTTGGCATCCAGGGTTGGCTATGGTGATCCTAGGACTGGTTTCCATCCGGCTTCAGGCTCACTGAGACTCTTGGATCTAGAGTTTACGTGGCTCACACATTTGGGGTGGTTTCTGCCTTATCTCTTCAGAGGTGTGTCCTGTCCCTTTCTCCGTTTCCTCCTCCTGAGACATCACATGTGTGTGGCTGCTTCATGTGGTCCCACACGGCTCTGAGGCCCTGTTCATCCTTCCTCTTTGTTCTCACCATTTTTTGGATTAATTTCTATTGCTCTATCTTGAAGTTCACCAATTCTTCTGCTACCTCTAATCTGCTATTCAAACCATCTATAAACACACACACACACACACACACACACACACACACACACACAATTTTCCATTTTAGTTTTCATACTGTTCAGCTCTAGAAATTCCATTTAACAACTTTTTAAAAAATCTCTTGAGCTTCCTTATCTGTTCACTCATTAAAATAATTATCCCTTAATTATTGATACATATTTATAATATGATTTGAAGTGATTGCTAAGTTCAGCGTCATGGTCCACTTGGCGCCAATTTCTATGTTTTTTCCTGATTCTACATTTTTCTGCTTCTTTGCATGTCGGTTAATTTTTGGTTGAAAATCAGACATTGTAGATAACACAGACATTGTAGTGATTCTGGATTCTGTTGTGTTCTCGTGATGATTACTTTGTTGTTATTGTTTTGGAGCGCAGGTAACTGGCCTGTATTCAAACTACAAATTCCGTCTCACCCCACAGTTGCAGCAGCTGAACGTGCTCAGTCCCGTCAGCTTCCAGCAGCAGCTGGGGCGGGGGTGTACTCCCCTCTGCCTGTGTAGTTGGGCAGTCAGTCAAGGATTTCAGGAAAGTTTTTTTTTTAATATATTTTATTGATTTTTTCACAGAGAGGAAGGGAGAGGGATAGAGAGCTAGAAACATCGATGAGAGAGAAACATCCATCAGCTGCCTCCTGCACAGCCCCCACTGGGGATGGGCCCGCAACCAAGGTACTTGCCCTTGACCGGAATCGAACCCGGGACCCTTCGGTCCGCAGTCCGACGCTCTATCCAGTGAGCCAAACCGGTCAGGGCAGGAAAGTTTTTTTTTTAAAATAAATTTTTACCGATTTCAGAGAGGAGGGGAGAGGGAGATAGAAACATCAATGATGGCCCTAACCAATTTGGCTCAGTGGATAGAGCGTCAGCCTAGGGACTGAAGGGTCCCAGGTTCGATTCCTCATACCCAGGCAGGTACCTTGCTTGCAGGCTGCTTGCAGGCTCCTCCCCAGCCCTGGCCCTGGTCGGGGCGCATGCAGGAGGCAATCAATCGATGTGTTTCTCTCACATTGATATTTCTCTGTCTTTCCCTCTCTCTTCCACTCTCTCTAAAAATCAGTGGGGAAAACTATCATCTGGTGAGGATTAGAAAAAAAAAAAAAGAAACATCAATGATGAGAGAGAATCGTTGATCGGCTGCCTCCTGCACGCCCCACACTGGGGACGGAGCCTGCAACCCAGGCCTGTGACCTGATCAGGAATTGAACTGTGACTTCGTGGTTCATAGGTCAAAGCTCAGCCCCCGAGCCACGCCAGCGGGCGGGTTTCAGTAAGTTTGCAGTTAGGTTATTCTCTGTGGTTCCCTTGCTTCTCAAATTCCCTTTAAGTTCACAGCTTCTCTGCCAGCGTCAGGTTAGATAGTTGACCCTGAACAACACGGGAGTAAGGGGCACCCACCCCTCATGCAGTTGAAATTCTACATATAACTTTTTTGGGTCCTTTTGTCTTTTTTAAAAAATGTTTTTATTGATTTTTAGAGGGAGAGGGAGAGGGAGAAGGGAGAGAGATAGAAACACCAATGAGAGAGAAACATTGATCGGCTGCCTCCTCCACGCCCCCTACTGGTTTAAGCCCACAACCCGGCATGTGCCCTGACCAGGAATCGAACCATGACCTCCTGGTTCATAGGTCGATGCTCAATGCTCAACCACTGAGGCGCACGTCCGGGCAGGCTGGCTCTTTTCAGTACATGCACTCACTGGACGGATGGAGACAGGAAGCCACGAACTGAGTCCCCGTGTGGGCGTGGTCACTCCGTTTCCGTGTCCGGCCGACAGGCTGCGGGGGAGTGGGGTCTGCTCACATGTGCTGCCCTGGCCGAGGACCTGCCGAGCGCAGCCTGTTGGGGGGAGGGTTTGGCTACTTTGCTCTAAAGTGACCCCAGGGCGCAGGAGCAGGACCAGGACCCGTGGGTCAGTGGATAGACCCTGCGCGTTGGGATTGGCCTCCGCCGTGGCCCGGTGAGCCCTGCAGAGCTGGTGGGAAGGGGCTCAGTCCCGCGCCCCACGTGAGAGGCGTGACACCTGCCTGAGGCTGCAAGGCCGATCGCTCGGGTGAGGTGCCCTGTCCACAAGCGTCCTTCCCTCGAGTCTGCAGGACGGGGCTGGGCCGCGCTCTCCACGGCCCTTCATCTGGGGACCCGTGACTTGTCTCCTACCCCTTCCCACAGCCACGGTTCCTCCAGCCCCTCCTGAGGCAGAAAAGGCCAGGCCCCTCTCCCGCCACAGGAAAGCGCAGGGCTCCCTCTTATCTCTGTCACGTCACCTCCCTAGGTCACATGGCCTCTGAGCCCTGGACCCTGGTCCTTTTCTTCCTCGCGGCCTCAGCAGCCCTGGCAGGCGCCCGGGGACACTCTGCACAGGAGGCTAGAGCGCCCCCCCCATCCCAGGTCCCCCCACTGCACACACACACAGAGGGACCCGTCCCAGATCTCCCACTGCGCACACACAGAGGGACCCGTCCCAGACCCCCCACTGCGCACACACAGAGGGACCCGTCCCAGATCTCCCACTGCGCACACACAGAGGGACCCGTCCCAGACCCCCCACTGCGCGCACACACAGAGGGACCCGTCCCAGACCCCCCACTGCGCGCACACACAGAGGGACCCGTCCCAGACCCCCCACTGCGCGCACACACAGAGGGACCCGTCCCAGACCCCCCACTGCGCGCACACACAGAGGGACCCGTCCCAGACCCCCCACTGCGCGCACATTTTGATTTGTTGGTCCTGGGCTTGCACAGCGCCCACCTTGCTCCCTGCTGCTTTCTGGCGAATTCAAGCAAAGCCCAGAATGTTCTGCCAGTGCCTCACGGCCACGGGACAAGGGACAGGCCAAGGCCCTGCCCCACCTGCTCTGAAACCACACAGAACCCCCAGCCGGAAAGAGCCGGCGGCAGGGAAGCAGAGCAAGCGATGGGGGCCCAGCACGCAGACGCCCCTGTGGCGTCGGGGACAGGCTGAGGGGGCCGCACCGAGTGCTCCTCTCCCCTGGGATCAGCGCCTTCACGATGCTGCTGGGTCGTCTCAGTCAATGGTGAAACGCTGAGGCATTAACTTGTTAAGAAACGTGCGACACAGGTGACATCAAGAGCTGACCCCACCCGGCCAGTGGGGCTCAGTGGTGGAGCGTCGACCTATGACCCAGGAGGCCAGGGTTCATTCCTGGTCGGGGCCCAGGCCCAGGTTGTGCGCTGGAGCCCCAGTGTGGGGCGTGCAGGAGGCAGCCGATCCATGATTCTCTCTCACCATAGCTGTTTGCGTCTCTCTCCCCCTCCCTTCCCCTCTGAATCAATAAAAATATATGGGGACGGCTCCTCCTGCCTGCTGACAGCTGGGCCCTCGTGGAGTGGCCGGTGGTGGCAGAGAGGGGACACATGTGCCTCTCTTTTGTTGCACTGATTCTGGGGTTAGGGCTGTCGCCTGGGCAGCCCCAAGTGCGGCCTCACGCAGACGGGCTGGGCCCGGACACCAGCTCTGGGAGAATCTGCTGACGCGGGGCCGGGGGAGCAGGGCCGGTTCTGCTGCAGGAGGAGAATCTGCAGGAAATGTCTCCTCCAGGCCTCGCAGGGACACGGGTCCTGACGCGCCAGGGAGGCGAGGTCTCTGGGGACCGGAGGCCTTGGAGCTGAAGCTGCTGAAAATAGCTGGGGCCTTGCCCCCTGAACCCACTCCACCTGGCCGCCCAGCAGGTGTGAGACAGGAATAGGCCGCGACCCCAGCACAGGGCCTCCACCCTGTGGGTAGAGCCGGACAACGGATGGCGGGCCAGAGCCGATCTGCAGGGCAATGAGGGGGGCAGGGGGGCCAGGG
>NW_005371320.1:333654-337862 GCF_000412655.1 Myotis brandtii
AAAAACACCCGGCGGGCCAGATAAATGTTTTCGGCGGGCCGCATGTGGCCCGCAGGCCGTAGTTTGAGGACCCCTGATATAGAATAACATCAAAGAAGGGAAATACAAGGAAAGGGAAGGAAAATTGTTGGGTTGTTTTTGTTTGTTATTTATTTTGAAAATGGTTGAGACTAGAATATATTTATAAACCAAAGGGTAGAAAGGCAAATAAAAGTGGATTTTGTAGAAGCAAAGTCCCAGAGAAGGGAAGAAAGTATAGGATTTAGCGCATATGTGCAAAGTCTATACTTACACTAGAGCGATGGGGTAGAGGGTTACAGTGGACTGGAGCATCGGTAGGGGAGGGTTGGGTAAGCAAAGGGAGTTCCTGACAGATGGCAGTAAGCAGATAAGAGAAAGTGATATTCTCAAGTCCATAGTACAAGTGAATAATAGAGTATAATTTCCTTCAACAACAAAGCAGGGGTTTAGAACGCCTTCTCTGATCTGTGAAAGGGGCTTGCTATCAAAAAGTAGATAATATGCCCTGAATCTCACAGTCCTTTCTGGTACTCACCTCAAAAACCACTTAGCTTTTGTCCTTACTTCTCTCTCACTTACCCTTTCTTCCCATCCCCCTTTCCCTTTTCTTATGTTTGATTACTCCCCTGTATATATTTCTCTTATCTTCCCCATGAGCCTCCCTCTTCTTCTTCTGTCTTATCTGCATGCTCATCTCTCTTGATTCCACCTGTCCCTTTTCTCTTCCCCCTCTTCCTCAAACTAGCCAAGACAAGGGAACTAAGTCAGTTTTCAGTTTTTCTTACATTTATTGAATAATCATTTATTTCCTGGGTTTAAAACAAATAAGACGAAGTTTTTATACTTCTCTTTCTAAAATTAAAGGTGCACTTGAGTCGGCAACTGACTTTGTTCTGTTGGGTAATGACCCTTGATAAAACAAACCTCGCCCCCTCTGTCAGAGCCTATGGGGAAGGAAGCAGAACTTTCCATGTGTAATAGACACAATGTTTGTTTTGCACACACTGTTGACTCCGTAAGAAAGGGAGCACTTAAATGTGACGATCTTAAAGAAAACAATATGTGTTAAATGTTTGTGTGTGTTGTACTGGTAAAGAAAAAATAAATAACAAGAAATAAGGCCTCAGAAAATTTATATCAGTATTCATACATTCCATTACAACTGGAATTCAAGTGATAGGGAGGAATATAAAAACGTATTTCTGGCCAAAGGAATCTGGTTCCTTCTGGATATTTCATGATGTGTGTTGCTAGCCAAGAAAATCAGTGTCCTTTTTGTTCCCCTGACCTGGCAACGAACAGAATTGTTGCCCTGGTAACAGCAGATGGCACTCCCCACACTAAGAGGGCGCTACCTGGCACACACAGCACTGTGGGTTGTCACTCCGGCCGGCCATGGCATCAAAGGAGCACATACACAACTGGACTTGACACTGACTTTGGGGCTCTTTAGGTGACTTAAGGCCACAAGCTCTCAACTGTACTTCAGCAGAATCAATCCTCAACACTGAAGATTATTTCTGTTGGGTGCGGATATGTAAAAATTGCATCCATTGCTAAATTCTGAGCCCAGTCTGTCAACAGCCTAAATTGTTGGTCATTACCTTTAGAAATAGTGCTCAAATTTTATGACTTTTAAACAACACCTTCAATTATAAATTTCTTACTTAAATGTTTTGGCATGCCCTTTCTAAAGGAATCTTTAACACAATTGTTTAACACTATTTAATTTTTATAAAAGGAAAATTAGGAGTGGAGAGAAAGACTCTTTAGAGAGCACCAGGCTATGAATCTGGGGAGGGACCTCAGAAGAAGTTCAGGTTAAAATTCCCAGAAGTTCAGGTTCAGATTCCCAGAAATACAAGCCACATTGGAGGGTTGGGGGCATGCCATTCCCCAGGTGTGGACGCTGAGAGTGTGGTGTGGGTTTGTGTAAGTGATATTCATGGCTAAAGATGAGGCAAAACCCACAACAAATAAAAAGCTAAAGCAAAACTGTATCGAGGACCAAACTTGTCTTTGTGTTTTCCAGCCTCTTGGACTGTTTCACATACGTTCATTCCAGACAGCACTCTGTGCCACAAATGTGTGCTATCTGCATGCTCCTCAGCCTCTCCTTTTCTCTGTGTTGGACCATTGCTGTCTTTCACAGAAGAATGAAAGAACCTAATCCAATAATTCACAGTACATTATCACCTGGAGAGAAAATAACTCCATTATATTATTTTGGTGCTATTTGCTATTTACTGTCATAGACAATTTTGCCTTTGGGATAACTCAAGCTTTTATAATCAACTAGAGGCCCAGTGCACGGATTCGTGCACTGGTGGGGTCCCTCAGCCTGGCCTGCAGGGATCGGGCCAAAACCAGGTCTCCAACATCCCCCAAGGAGTCTGGATTGTAAGAGGACGGTTCTCAGGTGATGCACCCCAGAATCAAGCTTCCCGTCCTCTCTTTCTGGGTGCATCACCTGAGAACCGCAGCTGCCAAGTCACCGCAGCTTGGCAGCTCCTGCATTGAGCATCTGCCCCCTGGTGGTCATTGTGAGTCATAGCTACTGATCAGACGGTCAAATGGTCGGATAGTCACTTAGGCTTTTATAGAGAGAGAGATGGAATGTCAAAAAAAATAATTAAAAAGAAAAGAAAAAACCTTCTTCATTGACATGATGAGTGGTTTCTGTCCTCTGTCTGGATCTTGGAGACACATCTAGTCTTTGACCCACACGCTTACCACTTGCATTGCCGTCCATCTACCCGTTCATCTTAGAAGCCAGCTAGAGCCACCCCTTCAACATCACCAACTTGCTTTCACATTTCTCAGAATGAAGATCTGCTTAGGAAAAATTCTCTCGGTTTTTGTTTATAGAAAATGTCTTTACTTGGCCTTCATTTTGAAGATTTGCTGGATATAGAGTTCTTGTTTGGTAGTTTTTAATTTCAGCATTTTGATGTTCCAAAGTTTTCTGTCCTCTATTGTTTCTGCTGTGAAGTTAATCATGTCATTGTCCCTCTGTGTAACCTGTTTTTCTCTCACTTCCAAGATTTTCCAAGATGTTCCCATTCCCGTTGGCATCCAGGGTTGGCTATGGTGATCCTAGGACTGGTTTCCATCGTTTCCATCCGGCTTCAGGCTCACTGAGACGCTTGGATCTAGAGTTTACGTGGCTCACACATTTGGGGTGGTTTCTGCCTTATCTCTTCAGAGGTGTGTCCTGTCCCTTTCTCCGTTTCCTCCTCCTCCTGAGACACATGTGTGTGGCTGCTTCATGTGGTCCCACACGGCTCTGAGGCCCTGTTCATCCTTCCTCTTTGTTCTCACCATTTTTTTTTTTAATTTCTATTGCTCTATCTTGAAGTTCACCAATTCTTCTGCTACCTCTAATCTGCTATTCAAACCATCTATAAACACACACACACACACACACACACACACACACACACACACAATTTTCCATTTTAGTTTTCATACTGTTCAGCTCTAGAAATTCCATTTAACAACTTTTTAAAAAATCTCTTGAGCTTCCTTATCTGTTCACTCATTAAAATAATTATCCCTTAATTATTGATACATATTTATAATATGATTTGAAGTGATTGCTAAGTTCAGCGTCATGGTCCACTTGGCGCCAATTTCTATGTTTTTTCCTGATTCTACATTTTTCTGCTTCTTTGCATGTCGGTTAATTTTTGGTTGAAAATCAGACATTGTAGATAACACAGACATTGTAGTGATTCTGGATTCTGTTGTGTTCTCGTGATGATTACTTTGTTGTTATTGTTTTGGAGCGCAGGTAACTGGCCTGTATTCAAACTACAAATTCCGTCTCACCCCACAGTTGCAGCAGCTGAACGTGCTCAGTCCCATCAGCTTCCAGCAGCAGCTGGGGCGGGGGTGTACTCCCCTCTGCCTGTGTAGTTGGGCAGTCAGTCAAGGATTTCAGGAAAGTTTTTTTTTTAATATATTTTATTGATTTTTTCACAGAGAGGAAGGGAGAGGGATAGAGAGCTAGAAACATCGATGAGAGAGAAACATCCATCAGCTGCCTCCTGCACAGCCCCCACTGGGGATGGGCCCGCAACCAAGGTACTTGCCCTTGACCGGAATCGAACCCGGGACCCTTCGGTCCGCAGTCCGACGCTCTATCCAGTGAGCCAAACCGGTCAGGGCAGGAAAGTTTTTTTTTT
>NW_005371320.1:338232-342607 GCF_000412655.1 Myotis brandtii
AATGATGAGAGAGAATCGTTGATCGGCTGCCTCCTGCACGCCCCACACTGGGGACGGAGCCTGCAACCCAGGCCTGTGACCTGATCAGGAATTGAACTGTGACTTCGTGGTTCATAGGTCAAAGCTCAGCCCCCGAGCCACGCCAGCGGGCGGGTTTCAGTAAGTTTGCAGTTAGGTTATTCTCTGTGGTTCCCTTGCTTCTCAAATTCCCTTTAAGTTCACAGCTTCTCTGCCAGCGTCAGGTTAGATAGTTGACCCTGAACAACACGGGAGTAAGGGGCACCCACCCCTCATGCAGTTGAAATTCTACATATAACTTTTTTGGGTCCTTTTGTCTTTTTTAAAAAATGTTTTTATTGATTTTTAGAGGGAGAGGGAGAGGGAGAAGGGAGAGAGATAGAAACACCAATGAGAGAGAAACATTGATCGGCTGCCTCCTCCACGCCCCCTACTGGTTTAAGCCCACAACCCGGCATGTGCCCTGACCAGGAATCGAACCATGACCTCCTGGTTCATAGGTCGATGCTCAATGCTCAACCACTGAGGCGCACGTCCGGGCAGGCTGGCTCTTTTCAGTACATGCACTCACTGGACGGATGGAGACAGGAAGCCACGAACTGAGTCCCCGTGTGGGCGTGGTCACTCCGTTTCCGTGTCCGGCCGACAGGCTGCGGGGGAGTGGGGTCTGCTCACATGTGCTGCCCTGGCCGAGGACCTGCCGAGCGCAGCCTGTTGGGGGGAGGGTTTGGCTACTTTGCTCTAAAGTGACCCCAGGGCGCAGGAGCAGGACCAGGACCCGTGGGTCAGTGGATAGACCCTGCGCGTTGGGATTGGCCTCCGCCGTGGCCCGGTGAGCCCTGCAGAGCTGGTGGGAAGGGGCTCAGTCCCGCGCCCCACGTGAGAGGCGTGACACCTGCCTGAGGCTGCAAGGCCGATCGCTCGGGTGAGGTGCCCTGTCCACAAGCGTCCTTCCCTCGAGTCTGCAGGACGGGGCTGGGCCGCGCTCTCCACGGCCCTTCATCTGGGGACCCGTGACTTGTCTCCTACCCCTTCCCACAGCCACGGTTCCTCCAGCCCCTCCTGAGGCAGAAAAGGCCAGGCCCCTCTCCCGCCACAGGAAAGCGCAGGGCTCCCTCTTATCTCTGTCACGTCACCTCCCTAGGTCACATGGCCTCTGAGCCCTGGACCCTGGTCCTTTTCTTCCTCGCGGCCTCAGCAGCCCTGGCAGGCGCCCGGGGACACTCTGCACAGGAGGCTAGAGCGCCCCCCCCATCCCAGGTCCCCCCACTGCACACACACACAGAGGGACCCGTCCCAGATCTCCCACTGCGCACACACAGAGGGACCCGTCCCAGACCCCCCACTGCGCACACACAGAGGGACCCGTCCCAGATCTCCCACTGCGCACACACAGAGGGACCCGTCCCAGACCCCCCACTGCGCGCACACACAGAGGGACCCGTCCCAGACCCCCCACTGCGCGCACACACAGAGGGACCCGTCCCAGACCCCCCACTGCGCGCACACACAGAGGGACCCGTCCCAGACCCCCCACTGCGCGCACACACAGAGGGACCCGTCCCAGACCCCCCACTGCGCGCACACACAGAGGGACCCGTCCCAGACCCCCCACTGCGCGCACACACAGAGGGACCCGTCCCAGACCCCCCACTGCGCGCACACACAGAGGGACCCGTCCCAGACCCCCCACTGCGCGCACACACAGAGGGACCCGTCCCAGACCCCCCACTGCGCGCACACACAGAGGGACCCGTCCCAGACCCCCCACTGCGCGCACACACAGAGGGACCCGTCCCAGACCCCCCACTGCGCGCACACACAGAGGGACCCGTCCCAGACCCCCCACTGCGCGCACACACAGAGGGACCCGTCCCAGACCCCCCACTGCGCGCACACACAGAGGGACCCGTCCCAGACCCCCCACTGCGCGCACACACAGAGGGACCCGTCCCAGACCCCCCACTGCGCGCACACACAGAGGGACCCGTCCCAGACCCCCCACTGCGCGCACACACAGAGGGACCCGTCCCAGACCCCCCACTGCGCGCACACACAGAGGGACCCGTCCCAGACCCCCCACTGCGCGCACACACAGAGGGACCCGTCCCAGACCCCCCACTGCGCGCACACACAGAGGGACCCGTCCCAGACCCCCCACTGCGCGCACACACAGAGGGACCCGTCCCAGACCCCCCACTGCGCGCACACACAGAGGGACCCGTCCCAGACCCCCCACTGCGCGCACACACAGAGGGACCCGTCCCAGACCCCCCACTGCGCGCACACACAGAGGGACCCGTCCCAGACCCCCCACTGCGCGCACACACAGAGGGACCCGTCCCAGACCCCCCACTGCGCGCACACACAGAGGGACCCGTCCCAGACCCCCCACTGCGCGCACACACAGAGGGACCCGTCCCAGACCCCCCACTGCGCGCACACACAGAGGGACCCGTCCCAGACCCCCCACTGCGCGCACACACAGAGGGACCCGTCCCAGGCCCCCACTGCACACACAGAGGAACCCGATGTTCAATGCCGTTAGGGCAACAAGGACGGAGTCAGGTTTTGACTAGTTATCTGACCAAACCTACACTCATCTGAGAAGGGGACAGAGACGGCGGGGCTGGGGTGCTGCCGAAGGGCCCTCCTGTCACCCGAGGCGCTGGGCTGAGCCGTCCACTCTGGGCCACCAGAGGCCTCTTCGGGCCACAGTCCAGCGTCCAGGCGAGGAGGCCTGGTCACGGCGGAAAGGGAAGACGTCGCCGACAGGCAAACACCCCTCCCTTCAGCATGGAGCCCTCAGTCCTTGCCCGCTGTTCGGCCGGCACCTCAGTGTGATCCCAACCGTGAGGTCACTGCGCTCGAAAAGGAGGTGGTTCAGGGAGAGCTGAGCTAGAGGCAAGACAGAGCCCTCCCGGCCCCACAGGGCGCGTGTACACACTCAGAACCCCAGGGCCAAGGCAAAGGGGGGGGGGGTACTGCTCTGATGGAGGGGGGTGCAGAAAATTGTTGTTTCATATTTTGTTACATCAATGGCTTGAAAATTTTTATTTAACTTCAGCAAATATTGGGCTGTTTGCGTCTCTCTCCCCCTCCCTTCCCCTCTGAATCAATAAAAATATATGGGGACGGCTCCTCCTGCCTGCTGACAGCTGGGCCCTCGTGGAGTGGCCGGTGGTGGCAGAGAGGGGACACATGTGCCTCTCTTTTGTTGCACTGATTCTGGGGTTAGGGCTGTCGCCTGGGCAGCCCCAAGTGCGGCCTCACGCAGACGGGCTGGGCCCGGACACCAGCTCTGGGAGAATCTGCTGACGCGGGGCCGGGGGAGCAGGGCCGGTTCTGCTGCAGGAGGAGAATCTGCAGGAAATGTCTCCTCCAGGCCTCGCAGGGACACGGGTCCTGACGCGCCAGGGAGGCGAGGTCTCTGGGGACCGGAGGCCTTGGAGCTGAAGCTGCTGAAAATAGCTGGGGCCTTGCCCCCTGAACCCACTCCACCTGGCCGCCCAGCAGGTGTGAGACAGGAATAGGCCGCGACCCCAGCACAGGGCCTCCACCCTGTGGGTAGAGCCGGACAACGGATGGCGGGCCAGAGCCGATCTGCAGGGCAATGAGGGGGGCAGGGGGGCCAAGGTGGGGGGAAGGGGCCGGAGGAAGCAAGCCCAGTACAAGGGGCAGGCCCTGCAGCACCCTGGATTGGCTGGAGCAGGTCTCGGTCTCTGCGTGCGCTGTGGCGTGGCCTTTCCAGGTGCAGCCTCCTGGCCACGCTCTGGCCCCGTGAGTCTGACCCCGCAGGGCGATGGGAACGGGGTGCTGCGGCCGATAGCTCCAGGGCAGGGGCGGGAGCAGGGGAAGGTGGCCGGGAGCCAGGCCACGTGAGTGGGCGGGTGTGGGGTGAGCCCTGGGAAGTGACATGGTCCGAGGGCTAAAAAGGTCTGGTCACCAAAATACAGCAGTGGCGTCGGGGTCGGGGGCTGGGCGCGCTCTTGGACGTCTATATCATGGATTCAAAATATCACAGCCCGTGAGGATGCGCGGCCTGGCCGGATGGAGGCCACAGCCGTGTGCCTTCCACTGCTTTCTATGAGCCGTGGGAGCGGCCGGCTCCTGGGCCCGGGTCCGAGCACCGCAGCACCCTACCTGGGACGGGGCGTTGCTGGGCAGCTGGGCTGTGGCTGAGCCAGGCAGTCACTGGGGGCGCAGGCTTGGGGGCGCAGAACCCCACGTGCCCCTGCAGAGCTGACGTGGGGTTGAGAGTGTGAGCACAGCCCAGCCCGTCCCGAGGCTGCTGTCTGCTCCCGTGTCAACATCCCTGGGGCCACTGGGGGCCCTGCATCAGCACACAGCCCACTGA
>NW_005371320.1:342730-343111 GCF_000412655.1 Myotis brandtii
GGGGGAGAGGTGCACCCACCGCCCTGGGACCCCCGCTCGCTCTGGCCGGGCCTGGCATCATCACGGGGGGTGATATTTTGAACTCATGAGCTCCCCTCGCTCTGGCATCCTGACAGCTGGCCGGGCTGGTGCCAGCGGGCACCCTTGGTCCAGGGAGACCGCTGTCCCCACAGCCCACGCCTCTGCTCAGGCTGGACAGCGCTGGCCTCGCAAACAACCCTCTGCACCTTGGTGGCCCTACCCAAGGCCTTCTGGGGGACCCCGCGCTCCCCCGAACCCTGCGGGCGGGGGAATGGTCAAGAGCCCCTTCCCCACGGACCCCGGCCCCAGCTCACTGTCCCCTGAGCCCTCCTGCCGAGCACAGGAAGCCCTGAGGGCGGT
>NW_005371320.1:343254-368128 GCF_000412655.1 Myotis brandtii
GCCCCCCCATCCCCACCCCCAGGATACAGGAGGGCACGGAGGGCCGGCTCTGCCACCTCAGAGCCTTTTATTAAAAAATGTGCCCCAGGCAGCCCAGATGGTGTGGCTCAGTGGTTGAGCGTTGACCTATGAACCAGGAGGTCACAGTTCGATTCCCGGTCAGGGCACATGCCCCGGTTGCAGATTCAATCCCCAGTGTGGGGCGTGCAGGATGCAGCCGATCCATGATTCTCTCTCATCACTGATGTTTCTCTCTTTCTCTCTCCCTTCCTCTCTGAATAAAAATATATTTAAAAAGAAATAAAAAAGTGTTCCGCAGCCACGAAACAGCCCTGGCCCCAAACAGGCACCGGGCCAGGCTGAGCGAGGGGCTGAGCGCCTGCTTCACCAGGGCTGATGCAAGAGCAACAGCATCACCAGGGGTCTCCTTGCCCACTGCCAGGGGCTTGGAACCTTCCCCAGAGCAGCCTCAACCCATCCTCAGGACAACTCCCAGGGCAGGTGTGACCCAGGGCAGGTGTGACCCAGGGCAGGTGTGACCCAGGGTAGGTGTGACCCAGGGCAGGTGACCAGGACAGGTGTGACCCAGGACAGGTGTGACCCCAGGTAGGTGTGACCCAGGGCAGGTGACCAGGACAGGTGTGACCCAGGACAGGTGTGACCCCAGGTAGGTGTGACCCAGGGCAGGTGACCAGGACAGGTGTGACCCAGGACAGGTGTGACCCCAGGTAGGTGTGACCCAGGGCAGGTGACCAGGACAGGTGTGACCCAGGACAGGTGTGACCCCAGGTAGGTGTGACCCAGGGCAGGTGACCAGGACAGGTGTGACCCAGGACAGGTGTGACCCCAGGTAGGTGTGACCCAGGGCAGGTGACCAGGACAGGTGTGACCCAGGACAGGTGTGACCCCAGGTAGGTGTGACCCAGGGCAGGTGACCAGGACAGGTGTGACCCAGGACAGGTGTGACCCCAGGTAGGTGTGACCCAGGGCAGGTGACCAGGACAGGTGTGACCCAGGACAGGTGTGACCCCAGGTAGGTGTGACCCAGGGCAGGTGACCAGGACAGGTGTGACCCGCAGGTCTAACCCAGGGCAGATGTAACCCCAGGGCAGGTGTGACCCAGGCAGGTGTGACCCCAAGCCCGGATCTCCCTAAAATGGCTTCTTGGGGACTCTGCCCCCCGAGCCTACCAGAAGGTCCTGGGCAGAGAGGGCCTCAACATCACGGGGCTCCCCTCCGACAACCCCATGTGCACATGGGCCTTCGACACCTCCATGCTTCCGGCAGTTTCTCCACATCCTCACCCACGCTTGTTGTTTTCAAACTCAGGGTCTCCATGCGCTCACCCCCAGCCAGGCCTCCCCCAGGGCCCGGGCTCAGTGTGGCCTCACTTCACCTCCCCTGGGAATGGGGTGGGATGGGCATCTCCAACCAAAACCATGCTTGGCAGAGGGGCCCTGACCTGCCCCAGGGCTTCCTGAGCCAACCGGGAGGGGCCCCAGAGCTGCCCCCACCCGGACACAGACACGTGAGGTGAAGCTCAAGGTCACCATTGCTCAGAGAAATGCAAATTAAAACCACAGTGAGGTATCACCTCACACCCGTTAGCATAGCTACCATCAACAATCAACAAACAACAAGTGTGGGTGAGGATGTGGAGAAAAGGGAACCCTTGTGCACTGTTGGTGGGAATCTAGATTGGTGTAGCCACGGTGGACAGCAGTATGGAGGGTCCTCAGAAAGTTAAAAATGGCCCATCCAGCTAGCTCAGTGGGTTATAGTGTCGTCCTGATATGCCAAGGTTGTGGGTTTGATCCCTGGTCAGGGCACATACAAGAAGCAACCAATGATGCCTACATCACTGGGACAACAAATCAACGCTTCTCTCTCTCTAGAAAAATAATAAATTAAAAAGAAAAAAATTAAAAATGGAACTGCCTTATGACCCGGCGATTCCACTTCTGGGTACTTATCTGAAGAAACCCAGCACACTAATTTGAAAAGACATGTGTACCCCCACGTTCAGCGTAGTGTTATTTACAATAGTCAAGCTCCGGAAGCAACCCAAGTGCTCAACAATAGACAAGTGGATAAAGTACATACACACAATGGAACATTAGCCATAAAAAAGAACAAAATCTTATCATTGTGACAGCTTGGAGGGACCAGGAGAGTACACTAGGTCCTCGGGTTACGTCAGAGATCCGAGCCTACGGTGCGACATAACGCAATTTTCTCCATAAGTCGGAACCCACCTACGTAAGCACCTACGTCACTCACATGGAGCACATACACAGCAGTAATGAAGTGAAACAGTAAAAAAAAAAATTTAAAAGAAAGATACAATTCCTGACCTTTACTTGTGGTAAATAATAAAAAACATAAAGCACATATGTACATACCTCGAAATGATGGAACTTTTTTTATATATAAATAAATGGGAGATGGGGACGTAACCACGAAACGACATACGTATGTGGAGTCTGACGTAACCCAAGGGCTGCCTGTATTGTGCTAAGTGAAATAAGTCATACAGAGAAAGACAAATACCATATGATTTCGCTCATGTGTGGGATCTAAAGAGCAAAACAAACAAAACAGACTCACAGATACAAAGAATAAACTGATGGTTGCCAGATGGCAGGGATGTTGGAGGACTGGGTGGAAAAGGTGAAGGGATTAAGAAGTACAAATTGGTGGTTGCAAAATAGTCATGGGATGTAAAGTACAGCACAGGGAACATAGTCAATTATATTGTAACTAGAGGTCTGGTGCATGAATTTGTGCACCAGTGGGGTCCCTCGGCCTGGCCTGCAGGATTGGGCCAAAACCAGCTCTCTGACATCCCCTGAGGGGTCCCAGATTGCGAGAGGGCGGTTCTCAGGTGACGCACCCGGGAATCAGGCTCCGTCCTCTCTGTTTCTGGGTGCATCACCTGAGAACCGCAGCTGCCAAGTCACCGCAGCTTGGCAGCTCCTGCATTGAGCATCTGCCCCCTGGTGGTCATTGTGAGTCATAGCTACTGATCAGACGGTCAAATGGTCGGATAGTCACTTAGGCTTTTATAGAGAGAGAGATGGAATGTCAAAAAAAATAATTAAAAAGAAAAGAAAAAACCTTCTTCATTGACATGATGAGTGGTTTCTGTCCTCTGTCTGGATCTTGGAGACACATCTAGTCTTTGACCCACACGCTTACCACTTGCATTGCCGTCCATCTACCCGTTCATCTCAGGTGCCAGCTAGAGCCACCCCTTCAACATCACCAACTTGCTTTCACATTTCTCAGAATGAAGATCTGCTTAGGAAAAATTCTCTCGGTTTTTGTTTATAGAAAATGTCTTTACTTGGCCTTCATTTTGAAGATTTGCTGGATATAGAGTTCTTGTTTGGTAGTTTTTAATTTCAGCATTTTGATGTTCCAAAGTTTTCTGTCCTCTATTGTTTCTGCTGTGAAGTTAATCATGTCATTGTCCCTCTGTGTAACCTGTTTTTCTCTCACTTCCAAGATTTTCCAAGATGTTCCCATTCCCGTTGGCATCCAGGGTTGGCTATGGTGATCCTAGGACTGGTTTCCATCCGGCTTCAGGCTCACTGAGACTCTTGGATCTAGAGTTTACGTGGCTCACACATTTGGGGTGGTTTCTGCCTTATCTCTTCAGAGGTGTGTCCTGTCCCTTTCTCCGTTTCCTCCTCCTGAGACATCACATGTGTGTGGCTGCTTCATGTGGTCCCACACGGCTCTGAGGCCCTGTTCATCCTTCCTCTTTGTTCTCACCATTTTTTGGATTAATTTCTATTGCTCTATCTTGAAGTTCACCAATTCTTCTGCTACCTCTAATCTGCTATTCAAACCATCTATAAACACACACACACACACACACACACACACACACACACACACAATTTTCCATTTTAGTTTTCATACTGTTCAGCTCTAGAAATTCCATTTAACAACTTTTTAAAAAATCTCTTGAGCTTCCTTATCTGTTCACTCATTAAAATAATTATCCCTTAATTATTGATACATATTTATAATATGATTTGAAGTGATTGCTAAGTTCAGCGTCATGGTCCACTTGGCGCCAATTTCTATGTTTTTTCCTGATTCTACATTTTTCTGCTTCTTTGCATGTCGGTTAATTTTTGGTTGAAAATCAGACATTGTAGATAACACAGACATTGTAGTGATTCTGGATTCTGTTGTGTTCTCGTGATGATTACTTTGTTGTTATTGTTTTGGAGCGCAGGTAACTGGCCTGTATTCAAACTACAAATTCCGTCTCACCCCACAGTTGCAGCAGCTGAACGTGCTCAGTCCCATCAGCTTCCAGCAGCAGCTGGGGCGGGGGTGTACTCCCCTCTGCCTGTGTAGTTGGGCAGTCAGTCAAGGATTTCAGGAAAGTTTTTTTTTTAATATATTTTATTGATTTTTTCACAGAGAGGAAGGGAGAGGGATAGAGAGCTAGAAACATCGATGAGAGAGAAACATCCATCAGCTGCCTCCTGCACAGCCCCCACTGGGGATGGGCCCGCAACCAAGGTACTTGCCCTTGACCGGAATCGAACCCGGGACCCTTCGGTCCGCAGTCCGACGCTCTATCCAGTGAGCCAAACCGGTCAGGGCAGGAAAGTTTTTTTTTTCACACAGAGGGACCCGTCCCAGATCTCCCACTGCGCACACACAGAGGGACCCGTCCCAGATCTCCCACTGCGCACACACAGAGGGACCCGTCCCAGATCTCCCACTGCGCACACACAGAGGGACCCGTCCCAGATCTCCCACTGCGCACACACAGAGGGACCCGTCCCAGATCTCCCACTGCGCACACACAGAGGGACCCGTCCCAGATCTCCCACTGCGCACACACAGAGGGACCCGTCCCAGATCTCCCACTGCGCACACACAGAGGGACCCGTCCCAGATCTCCCACTGCGCACACACAGAGGGACCCGTCCCAGATCTCCCACTGCGCACACACAGAGGGACCCGTCCCAGATCTCCCACTGCGCACACACAGAGGGACCCGTCCCAGATCTCCCACTGCGCACACACAGAGGGACCCGTCCCAGATCTCCCACTGCGCACACACAGAGGGACCCGTCCCAGATCTCCCACTGCGCACACACAGAGGGACCCGTCCCAGATCTCCCACTGCGCACACACAGAGGGACCCGTCCCAGATCTCCCACTGCGCACACACAGAGGGACCCGTCCCAGATCTCCCACTGCGCACACACAGAGGGACCCGTCCCAGATCTCCCACTGCGCACACACAGAGGGACCCGTCCCAGATCTCCCACTGCGCACACACAGAGGGACCCGTCCCAGATCTCCCACTGCGCACACACAGAGGGACCCGTCCCAGATCTCCCACTGCGCACACACAGAGGGACCCGTCCCAGATCTCCCACTGCGCACACACAGAGGGACCCGTCCCAGATCTCCCACTGCGCACACACAGAGGGACCCGTCCCAGATCTCCCACTGCGCACACACAGAGGGACCCGTCCCAGATCTCCCACTGCGCACACACAGAGGGACCCGTCCCAGATCTCCCACTGCGCACACACAGAGGGACCCGTCCCAGATCTCCCACTGCGCACACACAGAGGGACCCGTCCCAGATCTCCCACTGCGCACACACAGAGGGACCCGTCCCAGATCTCCCACTGCGCACACACAGAGGGACCCGTCCCAGATCTCCCACTGCGCACACACAGAGGGACCCGTCCCAGATCTCCCACTGCGCACACACAGAGGGACCCGTCCCAGATCTCCCACTGCGCACACACAGAGGGACCCGTCCCAGATCTCCCACTGCGCACACACAGAGGGACCCGTCCCAGATCTCCCACTGCGCACACACAGAGGGACCCGTCCCAGATCTCCCACTGCGCACACACAGAGGGACCCGTCCCAGATCTCCCACTGCGCACACACAGAGGGACCCGTCCCAGATCTCCCACTGCGCACACACAGAGGGACCCGTCCCAGATCTCCCACTGCGCACACACAGAGGGACCCGTCCCAGATCTCCCACTGCGCACACACAGAGGGACCCGTCCCAGATCTCCCACTGCGCACACACAGAGGGACCCGTCCCAGATCTCCCACTGCGCACACACAGAGGGACCCGTCCCAGATCTCCCACTGCGCACACACAGAGGGACCCGTCCCAGATCTCCCACTGCGCACACACAGAGGGACCCGTCCCAGATCTCCCACTGCGCACACACAGAGGGACCCGTCCCAGATCTCCCACTGCGCACACACAGAGGGACCCGTCCCAGATCTCCCACTGCGCACACACAGAGGGACCCGTCCCAGATCTCCCACTGCGCACACACAGAGGGACCCGTCCCAGATCTCCCACTGCGCACACACAGAGGGACCCGTCCCAGATCTCCCACTGCGCACACACAGAGGGACCCGTCCCAGATCTCCCACTGCGCACACACAGAGGGACCCGTCCCAGATCTCCCACTGCGCACACACAGAGGGACCCGTCCCAGATCTCCCACTGCGCACACACAGAGGGACCCGTCCCAGATCTCCCACTGCGCACACACAGAGGGACCCGTCCCAGATCTCCCACTGCGCACACACAGAGGGACCCGTCCCAGATCTCCCACTGCGCACACACAGAGGGACCCGTCCCAGATCTCCCACTGCGCACACACAGAGGGACCCGTCCCAGATCTCCCACTGCGCACACACAGAGGGACCCGTCCCAGATCTCCCACTGCGCACACACAGAGGGACCCGTCCCAGATCTCCCACTGCGCACACACAGAGGGACCCGTCCCAGATCTCCCACTGCGCACACACAGAGGGACCCGTCCCAGATCTCCCACTGCGCACACACAGAGGGACCCGTCCCAGATCTCCCACTGCGCACACACAGAGGGACCCGTCCCAGATCTCCCACTGCGCACACACAGAGGGACCCGTCCCAGATCTCCCACTGCGCACACACAGAGGGACCCGTCCCAGATCTCCCACTGCGCACACACAGAGGGACCCGTCCCAGATCTCCCACTGCGCACACACAGAGGGACCCGTCCCAGATCTCCCACTGCGCACACACAGAGGGACCCGTCCCAGATCTCCCACTGCGCACACACAGAGGGACCCGTCCCAGATCTCCCACTGCGCACACACAGAGGGACCCGTCCCAGATCTCCCACTGCGCACACACAGAGGGACCCGTCCCAGATCTCCCACTGCGCACACACAGAGGGACCCGTCCCAGATCTCCCACTGCGCACACACAGAGGGACCCGTCCCAGATCTCCCACTGCGCACACACAGAGGGACCCGTCCCAGATCTCCCACTGCGCACACACAGAGGGACCCGTCCCAGATCTCCCACTGCGCACACACAGAGGGACCCGTCCCAGATCTCCCACTGCGCACACACAGAGGGACCCGTCCCAGATCTCCCACTGCGCACACACAGAGGGACCCGTCCCAGATCTCCCACTGCGCACACACAGAGGGACCCGTCCCAGATCTCCCACTGCGCACACACAGAGGGACCCGTCCCAGATCTCCCACTGCGCACACACAGAGGGACCCGTCCCAGATCTCCCACTGCGCACACACAGAGGGACCCGTCCCAGATCTCCCACTGCGCACACACAGAGGGACCCGTCCCAGATCTCCCACTGCGCACACACAGAGGGACCCGTCCCAGATCTCCCACTGCGCACACACAGAGGGACCCGTCCCAGATCTCCCACTGCGCACACACAGAGGGACCCGTCCCAGATCTCCCACTGCGCACACACAGAGGGACCCGTCCCAGATCTCCCACTGCGCACACACAGAGGGACCCGTCCCAGATCTCCCACTGCGCACACACAGAGGGACCCGTCCCAGATCTCCCACTGCGCACACACAGAGGGACCCGTCCCAGATCTCCCACTGCGCACACACAGAGGGACCCGTCCCAGATCTCCCACTGCGCACACACAGAGGGACCCGTCCCAGATCTCCCACTGCGCACACACAGAGGGACCCGTCCCAGATCTCCCACTGCGCACACACAGAGGGACCCGTCCCAGATCTCCCACTGCGCACACACAGAGGGACCCGTCCCAGATCTCCCACTGCGCACACACAGAGGGACCCGTCCCAGATCTCCCACTGCGCACACACAGAGGGACCCGTCCCAGATCTCCCACTGCGCACACACAGAGGGACCCGTCCCAGATCTCCCACTGCGCACACACAGAGGGACCCGTCCCAGATCTCCCACTGCGCACACACAGAGGGACCCGTCCCAGATCTCCCACTGCGCACACACAGAGGGACCCGTCCCAGATCTCCCACTGCGCACACACAGAGGGACCCGTCCCAGATCTCCCACTGCGCACACACAGAGGGACCCGTCCCAGATCTCCCACTGCGCACACACAGAGGGACCCGTCCCAGATCTCCCACTGCGCACACACAGAGGGACCCGTCCCAGATCTCCCACTGCGCACACACAGAGGGACCCGTCCCAGATCTCCCACTGCGCACACACAGAGGGACCCGTCCCAGATCTCCCACTGCGCACACACAGAGGGACCCGTCCCAGATCTCCCACTGCGCACACACAGAGGGACCCGTCCCAGATCTCCCACTGCGCACACACAGAGGGACCCGTCCCAGATCTCCCACTGCGCACACACAGAGGGACCCGTCCCAGATCTCCCACTGCGCACACACAGAGGGACCCGTCCCAGATCTCCCACTGCGCACACACAGAGGGACCCGTCCCAGATCTCCCACTGCGCACACACAGAGGGACCCGTCCCAGATCTCCCACTGCGCACACACAGAGGGACCCGTCCCAGATCTCCCACTGCGCACACACAGAGGGACCCGTCCCAGATCTCCCACTGCGCACACACAGAGGGACCCGTCCCAGATCTCCCACTGCGCACACACAGAGGGACCCGTCCCAGATCTCCCACTGCGCACACACAGAGGGACCCGTCCCAGATCTCCCACTGCGCACACACAGAGGGACCCGTCCCAGATCTCCCACTGCGCACACACAGAGGGACCCGTCCCAGATCTCCCACTGCGCACACACAGAGGGACCCGTCCCAGATCTCCCACTGCGCACACACAGAGGGACCCGTCCCAGATCTCCCACTGCGCACACACAGAGGGACCCGTCCCAGATCTCCCACTGCGCACACACAGAGGGACCCGTCCCAGATCTCCCACTGCGCACACACAGAGGGACCCGTCCCAGATCTCCCACTGCGCACACACAGAGGGACCCGTCCCAGATCTCCCACTGCGCACACACAGAGGGACCCGTCCCAGATCTCCCACTGCGCACACACAGAGGGACCCGTCCCAGATCTCCCACTGCGCACACACAGAGGGACCCGTCCCAGATCTCCCACTGCGCACACACAGAGGGACCCGTCCCAGATCTCCCACTGCGCACACACAGAGGGACCCGTCCCAGATCTCCCACTGCGCACACACAGAGGGACCCGTCCCAGATCTCCCACTGCGCACACACAGAGGGACCCGTCCCAGATCTCCCACTGCGCACACACAGAGGGACCCGTCCCAGATCTCCCACTGCGCACACACAGAGGGACCCGTCCCAGATCTCCCACTGCGCACACACAGAGGGACCCGTCCCAGATCTCCCACTGCGCACACACAGAGGGACCCGTCCCAGATCTCCCACTGCGCACACACAGAGGGACCCGTCCCAGATCTCCCACTGCGCACACACAGAGGGACCCGTCCCAGATCTCCCACTGCGCACACACAGAGGGACCCGTCCCAGATCTCCCACTGCGCACACACAGAGGGACCCGTCCCAGATCTCCCACTGCGCACACACAGAGGGACCCGTCCCAGATCTCCCACTGCGCACACACAGAGGGACCCGTCCCAGATCTCCCACTGCGCACACACAGAGGGACCCGTCCCAGATCTCCCACTGCGCACACACAGAGGGACCCGTCCCAGATCTCCCACTGCGCACACACAGAGGGACCCGTCCCAGATCTCCCACTGCGCACACACAGAGGGACCCGTCCCAGATCTCCCACTGCGCACACACAGAGGGACCCGTCCCAGATCTCCCACTGCGCACACACAGAGGGACCCGTCCCAGATCTCCCACTGCGCACACACAGAGGGACCCGTCCCAGATCTCCCACTGCGCACACACAGAGGGACCCGTCCCAGATCTCCCACTGCGCACACACAGAGGGACCCGTCCCAGATCTCCCACTGCGCACACACAGAGGGACCCGTCCCAGATCTCCCACTGCGCACACACAGAGGGACCCGTCCCAGATCTCCCACTGCGCACACACAGAGGGACCCGTCCCAGATCTCCCACTGCGCACACACAGAGGGACCCGTCCCAGATCTCCCACTGCGCACACACAGAGGGACCCGTCCCAGATCTCCCACTGCGCACACACAGAGGGACCCGTCCCAGATCTCCCACTGCGCACACACAGAGGGACCCGTCCCAGATCTCCCACTGCGCACACACAGAGGGACCCGTCCCAGATCTCCCACTGCGCACACACAGAGGGACCCGTCCCAGATCTCCCACTGCGCACACACAGAGGGACCCGTCCCAGATCTCCCACTGCGCACACACAGAGGGACCCGTCCCAGATCTCCCACTGCGCACACACAGAGGGACCCGTCCCAGATCTCCCACTGCGCACACACAGAGGGACCCGTCCCAGATCTCCCACTGCGCACACACAGAGGGACCCGTCCCAGATCTCCCACTGCGCACACACAGAGGGACCCGTCCCAGATCTCCCACTGCGCACACACAGAGGGACCCGTCCCAGATCTCCCACTGCGCACACACAGAGGGACCCGTCCCAGATCTCCCACTGCGCACACACAGAGGGACCCGTCCCAGATCTCCCACTGCGCACACACAGAGGGACCCGTCCCAGATCTCCCACTGCGCACACACAGAGGGACCCGTCCCAGATCTCCCACTGCGCACACACAGAGGGACCCGTCCCAGATCTCCCACTGCGCACACACAGAGGGACCCGTCCCAGACCCCCCACTGCGCGCACACACAGAGGGACCCGTCCCAGGCCCCCACTGCACACACAGAGGAACCCGATGTTCAATGCCGTTAGGGCAACAAGGACGGAGTCAGGTTTTGACTAGTTATCTGACCAAACCTACACTCATCTGAGAAGGGGACAGAGACGGCGGGGCTGGGGTGCTGCCGAAGGGCCCTCCTGTCACCCGAGGCGCTGGGCTGAGCCGTCCACTCTGGGCCACCAGAGGCCTCTTCGGGCCACAGTCCAGCGTCCAGGCGAGGAGGCCTGGTCACGGCGGAAAGGGAAGACGTCGCCGACAGGCAAACACCCCTCCCTTCAGCATGGAGCCCTCAGTCCTTGCCCGCTGTTCGGCCGGCACCTCAGTGTGATCCCAACCGTGAGGTCACTGCGCTCGAAAAGGAGGTGGTTCAGGGAGAGCTGAGCTAGAGGCAAGACAGAGCCCTCCCGGCCCCACAGGGCGCGTGTACACACTCAGAACCCCAGGGCCAAGGCAAAGGGGGGGGGGGGTACTGCTCTGATGGAGGGGGGTGCAGAAAATTGTTGTTTCATATTTTGTTACATCAATGGCTTGAAAATTTTTATTTAACTTCCGCCAATATTGGGAATAGAAAAATGAACTCTGCAGAATCGCACAAATAAATTTTCCCGATCTCCACTAACAAATGTTAACCTCCAACGGCTAAGCAATGATCATGCTATGAACAGTCACCATAATCTTGAGTACTGAGATAGAAAACAGGCGCAGACAGTCAAATATTTCTCACACAGCATAGTACAACTTCTTTTCTTTAAAATCCCCAGGTGGGCTTCATCACTTGAAAAGATATACAGCAATTTGACGATCGTGTCAAACTTAGCCTTGCACATCTTTTAAAATCCTGAAGTTTTTAGCAACTTACAAAGCACTCCGCCGAGCCGAGTCTGCATGCACTGGTGGCTGGCGGGCACGGACGGGGCATCCGCTGAGCAGGCGGTTGTGCTTCATCGGGTGAGGAAAGGTGGGCCCAGGCGCAGGGGTGCCCGCTGCTGGGCCTCGCAGGCCTCGGCTTGAGGCAAAGCTGCACATGATTAAAAGCTGGACTCTGGGCTTTAGGAGTGACTGGGGGTGGGGGTAGGGGTGGGGAGAAGTGGGGGCTCTGCCCTCTCCGAGGAAGGAGGGGACCACCTTCCCAACCTCCAGAACCCCTGGGCCCTGCAGTCTGACCAGGCCGGTGCGGGGGAGCCAGCGCGGATGGACTCAGCCTTGAGGCCCTAGACCCGCTCCCACGACCTGCTTCCTCCAGGACTGAGCGTGTACACCCCCGAGTGTCAGAAGACGCGGTCCTGATGGCGCCCGGCCATGTGCACTGGCCCAGGCCTTCCAGTCCAGCGCGTCTCCAGAGCGGGCTGCGCGGAGGGCGGTGAAGCGTGTCCTGGAGGGGAACCAGGGAACCGTGTTTGCGTGGACAGACATCCTCTGGGAAGACAACAGCGGAGGGAAAACGTCATGGTCCAGAGGCGTGGGAATTATTCCCAGAACAGTGCAAGGCCTCTGTAATTACATTTATTCCAGGGATGAAAAACTGGAATTTTATATTGTTGCATATTTTGAAATTTTTTGGGTAAGATAAGGGAACTATTAGGTGTTTCAAAGACCAACCTTTCGGCTCATGACGATAAAAGCCAAGTCCGCGTGTGAAGGGTGCATGAGCGGTTGATGGGGTCCAATGAGGCTCCACCACCGGGGAAGGAGCCCCAGCCCCTTCTCATTCGGGAAACAAGAGGCCCGCGAACGAACGAACGGAGCAGAGCCCAGCGGGACGGGTCTGGCTGGTGGGGAGGGTGCTCTCTGCTCTGGGCGGGTCGCTCCGCTTGGGCCGAGGGAGGTGCTACGCTCCTTATGGAGCCGGTAAAAGGACAAGAAGCCTTCCGGACTCCCGAGGCGGACGGTGGAACCACCACTGAAATCGCTGCTCTCCGTCATCCTACAATGAACCTGAAACAAGACCTAGACGCCTTTTTGGCCAAAGGGCCCAAACCATGAAGAACACAGTTGGTGGCAATGCCGTTGCCTGCAGAGCAGAGGAAAGGCCCTCTGGCACACGGTTCGGTGGCTCGAAAACAAACTCATCGATGGCGTAACGGTGATAACTTAAGAATGTGTCATGTTCAGTTGTGGAATACAGGTTTAGAGCTATTTTATAAATTTGGGATTCAGGTATGAATATAAATAAAATAATGCATAAAAACAGAACAAAAGCTTGAATCCTGGGTCCTAGGGTTCAGCAAGGGGCTAGAGGAAGGCGGCTCCACCTCCTGCGCCCGGCAGGTCCGGCCAGTGGAACGCACTGGTGGCTTATTTTTGGTGCACGGTTATACCAACAGTACATCTGATATTCAGAAAGACAAAAATAGGGGGGAGTAGGAATTTAAAGTGACAATGAGCACACTTACAGGCGCGTGATATTTGAGGAAACTTTATACACGCAGGAAACTGCTTACTTTGTCCTGCAGAGTCAAGTTGTAAACCAATTGTGTTTTCATACTCATGTTCTGATTAGAGGTTTGTGAGCATCAAAGGGTCTTACAGTTAAAAACTATCAAAGCATTTCACGGGACTGGTGTCTGGGTGGCACACACAGCGAGCCCGCTCAGCGGTGCCGCCCGACCTCGGCTCCTGGCCGCGCTCACCAGTCCCGGAGGCGGCGGCTCCCTGGGTAAGAGCTACATTACAGAACTGATCACTGTTTCAAACCAGCCAGCACGACATTCAAGTAACAAGGTGTTTCAATGGAGAAGCGAGAAGAACTTTACCTAACACTTTACACAGCTACATAAAATTAAATAAAACAAACTTTTAATGCATATGTAATACAATTTATATCTTTTAGGATTTCTAAACTAAAACTATCATTTGTTTCAATGGTACTATATTTTGCACAATAACTTATACTTAGGAGAAATCTTCCACAAAAATAGATATCATTATGACATTCACATTGATACTCTTTAAGACAAAGCTGAGGGAACACGGTCCCTGACCTCCCACCCCACGCACACCTGTGATGCACCGAAGTCTTGATATGTTTAAAAGGGTCTTCACATCGGTAAGACCAGTCACTCGCTGTCAGCCAAGTGGTTTCTTGCATTTACATCATTGCAAAGACAGTGTAAGAACAGCTGAGCACACAGTGCTATCTTAGGTGTGACACGGGCGGAAGCAGCCAGGCCAAGACGACGTCTCTTCCTTCTGGCCAATGGAAACCACGGGCCCCTTTTCCACAGAGCCCATGTCAGCTGTGGTGCCGGCGGGAAGACCAGCGCGGTGGTGCCGAAGCAGGTGAAGACCAAAGAGCACGTGGTGCCGAGCAGGCCGAGACCTGGCCCTGCCTCGCTGCAGGACGGGCACCAAGCTCCCTGTGGCCAGGGACCAGTTCCCAAGGAACACAGCCTGGGCCAAGGGGAGGACAACCTGCTGGCAGAGTGAGAGCCCCTGCAGGAGGCCCCTGCTGCCTCAGGGAGGAAGGAGGCCGGGGAGGAAGGAGGCCGGGGAGGAAGGAGGCCGGGAAGAGGGAGGGCAGGAAGGAAGGAGGTCAGGGAGGAGGGTGGCCAGGGAGGAAGGAGGCTGGGGAGGAAGGAGGCTGGGGAAGAAGGAGGCCGGGGAGGAAGGAAGCCGGGAAGGAAGGAGGCCGGGAAGAGGGAGGCCAGGAAGGAAGGAGGTCAGGGAGGAAGGAGGCTGGGGAGGAGGGTGGCCAGGGAGGAAGGAGGCTGTGGAGGAAGGAGGTCAGGAATGAAGGAGGCCGGGAGGAAGGAGACCATGAGAAGCAGCAAGGAGCCTAAAGCCCCTGCCCAGGCCGTGTCCCTTACTGCGATGTGCAAAAGTATGACCCCTCCCCATGGTCCCCTGCGCTTGCAATGACACAGCAGGCTTGCGATGCAGAGAAAACCAAGCGTGAGTGGTTCCTAGTGTTGTCTCGCTCCCTGCCCGGCAGGACCGTGGCTGGACTGCCCTCTGCCTCCCGACTGCCCTCACCTGCGCGGACTCCCAGTGCAGGGCCAGAGGCGGCGAGTTCAGAAAGTCCCATCTTACTGCCCCTTCCGAACGACCTTTGCCCAGGTTCCTTTAAACAAAAGGTCCAAATCCAAACAAGCTATGATTCTAGCTGACCCTCTTCCTAAAATCAGCTGACTTAAAAAAGGCAAGGTGCTTGTGTCAAAACACATCCAATTTTAATTGCATATTTCAAATTCTTAAGAATTGCTTATGCGCCTTAAAGCCTCGCACTTCTTTCTTTTTTGGTATTGAAAGCAAGAAAAGTGTTTAAATGATGGGAGAACGACCACAGAAAGCGCCTGCAGCGTGGCTCGTGCAGGCGGAGCTGCGGGGGATCGGCCGCCAGGCTCCCCACAGCCCGCAGCAGCTCCGGTCGCCCGAGAGCAGCAGCGACGCTGGGAGTCTCAGGACGCTCATTAGAAGTTTCACTTGCTCCCAGGCCAACCAGAGGCAGTGCAGCCACTGCGGGCTGTGTGCTCTCGCCGTGGGCTCACCAGCACCGGCCACCTGCTCCCGCCTCGCTCTGTGCTACGCTGTGGGAGAGGGCGGGGCCGTGTGGCCTCATCGGGGCCTGAGGACCAAGGGGTGTGGAGTGACAGGGAGAAGCCAGGCTGCCCAGGAGGAGGGGAGCAACGTGCACTTTTAGAAACCCTCCCGGCTACTGTTCCCGTGTGGACTGCCTGCCATCGAAGCCTGCCCCTTCAGGCCGGCGGCGGGCTCTCTCACGCCCGGTGGTGTCATCTTTGGCAAGCAATGGACGTGAAAGAGCTACGACACTGAAGCAGAAACGGGACTGAGAATGCGCTGCCCGAGGAGAAGGCACCAAGTCCAAGTGTACAAGCACCAGTGCAGGGCACGGACCAAATCTCCTGGAGTTGGTTGGGGGGAACCGGGAAAAGAGGGCGGCACCCATCCCGGGGCTGCGATGCTGAGAGCTGAAGGCAGAGGATGGAGCCCACGTTCCTTTTAAGCTACGTGTCCAAAGAGAGCTGCTGCGAACCAGCTTTCTACCAGCCGGGAAGGCAGAAGGAGAGGTCAACGCCAAGTAGATTCATCAGCCATCACTGCACCTGCTTCCGGGGAACAGGATCGAATCGGGGCGTTTGGCACGATGAAGGGGACAGTGCAGTCTGCACACACGGTGACATCCAGAAACATGATCTCAGGTGGGGGCCTCCGAACGGAACCGGAGACCCCCCCAGAAGGCCAACAGGTCCAGTTGCTGAGAACGACATGATGCACAGAGGAGCGATCCAGGCCATGCAGGAAGAGGCGTGCCTTCCAGTCGGCCACCTGCTCGGAAGCTGCGGACGGATGGGGAGAGCTGCCATGGGGGGCCCGGAGCTCTGCCTGGGGAGGCGGCCCCAGGGCCAGGGCGCCGTGCAGCCACGAGATCCCAGCACGTAGACCGCGCGTGAGATGCACGGAGCTCTCCGGGAAGTGGCGCCAACATGGAGGAACGAGCAAAGAATTAAGGCAGATGTAGCACAGGACCGGAAGTGTTGCCGTTTTTGGTAATAGCTGCTTGTCCACAGATGTGAGCAGATGGCCAGGTGAAGCCTTGTCATACCTGATGTCCGGGAACAGACGCCCATACCACGCGCGGAAGCTGCCTGCCTTTCTCAGGAGGCAGATGCATATCTGACGTCAAGAACAGAAGCAGCCTGAGGAAAGGAGAACAAAAGAATCAGCCCGGCTGGCGTGGTTCAGTGGCTGAGTGTTGACCTTTGAACTAGGACAGTGGTGGGCAAACTCATTAGTAAACAGAGCCAAATTTTTTAAACTTAAACTATATAGGTAGGTACATTGTTATTAACTTAATTAGGGTACTCCTAAGGCTTAGGAAGAGCCACACTCAAGGGGCCAAAGAGCCGCATGTGGCTTGCGAGCCGCAGTTTGCCAACCACGGAACTAGGAGATCACGGTTCAATTCCCAGTCAGGGCATATGCCTGGGTTGCGAGCTCCATCCCCAGTGAAGGGCGTGCAGGAGGCAGCCAATCGATGATTCCCTCTCATCATTGATATTTCTATCCCTCTCTCCCTCTCCCTCTCTGAAATCAATAAAAAAAAAAATTTTAATAAAAGAAGAACAAAGAGCAGGAAACGATGCAAATGGCTTGTTCTGGTGTCCTGCAAGGAGAGAGGTGGACCTGCTGACTGCCCCGTACACAGCGGGCACAGCAGAGCTCCTGAGGCGGGCCCAGGAGGTGGCTGCACAGCGTGGCCCCTGCAGCCAGATGCCTGGCTCAGAGCCTGGCTCTGCCACTTTCCAGCTGTCTCCTTGCAGGATACACGCAGGCACGGAGCCCACCACATAGGACAAACAGAGGCCGGCCAGGGCAGCGAGCGCGTGCTCGGCGAGGGTAGCGGCTAGAGGCTGCCAGGCTCCTGCTGGGACAGGACACCTACGACCCTGCAGATGGCAGAACCCGCTTTCACCGCTGCCCCGGCATTTCTCCACTCTCCACTCCGTTTTCAAGCCAGATGTCCACCCCAAACCTCCAACCTAAAGGTCCCTTGTAGGCCCTGCTCCCCTCGTGGTGTCTTGTTGCCAGGAAACAACGGCTACGCATCCAGAAGCTGCCCATGCGCCCGTTCAGGGCGCTCAGGTCACGGGAGGGCTGGGCGTCCATCTTGAGCCTTCTCCGAGCGACACAGAGCCCCACCGCCGTTCCAGCGCTCGCCCTGCCCTTTCTGACACGCCCAGCCCCGGGCCCACCGCTGGCTCCTCAGCGAACCCTGGATCTCAGCAGCCCAGACCCGGGGCTTCCCCACCTTCTCAGTCTGCAGGGCAAGCGCACGGAAGAAAGCTCTCTCTCTTGCAAACGCGCATGTCCTGTCCCCAGGAAGCCTCCTGAGTGGAGTCCAGGACCTTAGGAAGTGAATGTGTGCTACAGGGGCAACTGGCACGGGACGAAATCACGGCCACAGACGGAGATGCCTTCGCGCTGCTCAGAGGCTGCTGTGAGCCAGGGCTGCAGGCAGGCCACGTGCGACTGGCCGGGACCCTCGCATCGGCCACACTTCCTACAGGGCCTCTCAGTCTAACCAGCGGGCCGGGCAGCATGGGCTGCCCACATGCCCGGACACCCCCCACTCAGGGCGGGAGCCTCTGGCTGCTCCCCGCTTTCAGAGGAGAGCACAGCAGCAGGAAACAGGCAGCGCGGCATCCCCATGGCTGTGGGAGGCTCTGAGGAGAAAGTGACTTTCCTGGTAAAGCCCAGCCAACCGGGAAGTGACCAGCGCAGTGAACAACGCCAATGAGAAGTGATGGCGACGACCGGGCCCTGTGCCGCCGGGAGGAAACAGAACAAGCCCGTCCCAGCAGCAGGGAGGGACGGGGGTCCCTGCCTGACCACCACCCAGCCGTCCCGCCAACCGCTGCAGACTGCCCCCGTGGAAGCAGTGAGCCCCGCACTGCGGCCGCGCAGGACGCACAGTGAGGCGGCAGCACTGCACAGCAGCTGCGCTCCGCGGACACTCCGGGGCACTTGCAGCTCTCCGCTCCACGGCAGAGCTCTTTCGGTGCTTAAAGAGAAGCTGGGAGTGTGGGATCGTCTGTGGCTGGGGAAACCACGGTCAAATGAGGAATTTGTCCAGGAATTCAAATGTAAGGAACACCCAGGGACAAACACCTGAATGAACTCCACACACAGATCATGCATGTACAGGCTAACGTCAAGTTACTGACTGCTGAGACCAGGAACCTGGCCCTGGTGCGTGTGGACGTCAGCAGCGGGGCCGGCGGGAAGGGGCGGGGCCTGGCGGAGAAGAGCGTGCTGCTGCGGGCTCACCTCCTCCTCCTCCTCGGGGACCTTGAGAGCACTGTCCGGGGACTTGACGGGCTTCTGGCCGCTGGGCCCATTGGTCTCTTCCTTCCCATGCTCCGCCTCCCATTCTTGTAAAACTTCGTCTATGTTGAAGCGGCGTCGATAATTTACGAAAAAGTTTTTCACTTGTACCACTGATTTGTTCCCAATCACATCCGAGATGGCCTGGAAGTCCCGGCCGTATTTCCTGATGGCTGAAGAGAATGCGTGTTTCAACACAGAGAACACCGAGGGGAACCCCCACGCAGAGGCCTTCCTGCATCCAGACGAGGAAACCCACAGGCTTCACCCACGGGCCTACCCAGTCCCAGACCAGAGGGGGTGGTCTAGCCACACCCAGACAGCTGACCCGAGGCCAGGGGGACCCTGCCAGCAGATGCCCTGTGAACACTGGCCACCCAGCAATGACTGTGGGCGTGGACACTCCGCCCCCATCCTCTCAGGGTCCCAGGACTACAACACCCCGACCTTAAACCCTAACACTCAGTCTGCTAAAATGAACTACTCACACCTGTACCACTGACACCTCCACACTAGCTTTAATCTTGTGAGACCAGAGGGAGTGGTGATGTGGCTGAAAGTGACCCCTGGAGTCTGCTTCCACGCGAGCAGTGCACTGGGCACGGGGTGTGGGGGAGCTCACCAATCTCTCCTGAAAGCGCTCTAGGAGAAGGAGCCATACCTTGCACGGCGAGCAGCTGCTCCTCTGTGGTCCAGCGCGCGTTGCACTTCTGAATGACCTGGACACCCAAATGTGTCATGTCAGCACGCCCACCACCCACCCTTAGGAGCCAGCCACCCTTTCTCAGGCCAGGGCTCACGCCGGCTCGGCTTATGAAGCCATCACATCTTTCCCCAAGAGGGTGAGAGGTGCGCACTGGGGACAGAGCGCAGGGTGTGGCCTCTGTGATGACGCTGACAGTCCTACCTCGGGAAGTCGGTACAGCTCAATTCCACCGTCGAGTTTTTCTTTGAGAGCACTGTTGGTCTGTTTAATGTTCTGAATCTAAGAGAGAAAAAACTATTATCCTATGTAATAAAAGCCTAATATGCAAATCGACCAAACATCAGAATGACGGTTCACTATGACACACACTGACCACCAGGGGGCAGACACTCAACACAGGAGCTACCCCCAGGCCAGCCAAGGCGGGTGCCAGCGGGGGCCCCCCGATCACCCTGCCGGTCACCCCACAGATCAGCCCTGATCGCAGGCCAGGCCTAGCGACCCTACCTGTGCACGAATTTTGTGCACTGGGCCTCTAGTTTTAAAATAAAAAACTCTGAAGTAGGGCGTGGCGGGCTAATCCACAGGCAGCGGGCATGGTGGGGCCCCGCTCCTGCTCAGCGGGGCTCTGGGCTCTGGGCCCGCAGGAGAAAGTGGCAGGAGAGTGATCTGACATCAGGTAAGGATCCGAGGCACGAGTCAGTGACACTGAAGAGAACCTGGACGGTGCTGGTGGCTCCATGGCTTGTGGGGGAAAGAGAAATGGTCACTGGTGCGGAGAAGGCAGTGCTAATAAACAGTTCTGAGGGTTCTCTCTCTCCCTCTCCCTTCCTCTCTCTGAAATCAATAAAAACACCTTTTAAAAAATATTTCCTTAATTGTTTAAGCTGCTGTTGGTCAGGTTTTCTGTCATTTCCAGGTGAACGGTTCCCTGACATACAACCAAACACGGGCCCCCAGATAACCCGCCACTGAGTCCAGTGCGCCGGGCAGGAGCGCGAGGTTGTGGGCGGCAGACACCTGTCTCCGCCTCAGCAAGTCAGACTCGAAGCCCCCTCTCTTCGACCATGTGAACGAGGAGCCACCTTCAAGTTAAAAAGCCCTGCTCTCCTCTTGTCTACCCCGCCACAGCACCAGCAGCACTGCGGAAGAGGGGTGCAGCCGCAGGGGGCAGGGAGTCCCTCAGAGGAAGGGCAGATGCACCCGGGAGTCCACAGCCTGATCGGGGCGAGCGCTTCCCATGCAAGCAGAGCTCCCAATGCCCCGAGCTGTGGCCCTCGGCTGGCGCCCCGGAAGGTGGGTGGCCCTCAGCTGGTGCCCTGGAAGGTGGGTGGCCCTCAGCTGGTGCCCTGGAAGGTGGGGGGCCCTCAGCTGGTGCCCCGGGAGGTGGGCAGCGAGGACTGACCTCCTCTCTGAAAAGAGGCCTGGGAGGCTGAGTGGCTCTCCTGAGATTAGAGTGCAGTTGCGCCAGCCGCATGCCAGGAGCCATGCCTCGGCCCCGGGCCTGCTGTCCTGGGCTCGCTCCCTCCTGCACCACAAGGCAGACGGGCCTCAGACCCCACCCCCGAAAGTGAGAGCCTGAGAGCCGACCTCCTATTTGACCTTCAAACAAGTCAAAGCAGCAAAAACTAAAGTAAACCCTCAGCCGACATCTGCCTTGAATTCCGGACAGAGAGAGAGGAAGGGCGGGAGGGAGGGCAGAAAGGGGAAGCGCAAAAAAGGGCGACACTAGGCTACGCAGGTGAATTTCAGCTGCGATGTCCCAGGCAAAATTAGATTCAGACAACAAACACGCTATTTCTCATGCCAGCATCCATAGTAGAAAAGGGTTACATTTTTTTTCTTTTTATTGATTTGCGAGAAGAAGAAAGAGTGAGGAGGCAGAAAAGGGTTAATTTAAAAACAATGTCCTTTACAAGAACATCAAAACCGCCAAATATCTAGGAGTGACTCTAACGAAGGGCAGATAAGACCTACACACTGAAAACAACACAACAGAGAAGCGAGAGGCCGCGGTAAGCGTGGGGTATTTCATGGGTCGGGTGGTGTTAATTCTCTACTTTGATCTATAAATGCAGTACAATCGCAATCAAGATTCTAGCAGAATTATTTTTCTGGAAATTGAGAAGATGATTCTAAATTTAAATGGAAAAGGGCCGTGAATGGCCAAGACAATCCTGGAGGACTTGTACTACAGACCCCTGACTTACACTCTCCCTCCAGACAGTACCTGCTGTGAAGGAGGACAGACAGACGGAGCGGACAGGAAACCCGCACTGACCACCGGAAGCTGCAAGGAAAATGAAGGCCCTGCCCTGCAGCGGGGGAGGGCAATCTTTTCAACACGCAGCACACGGTTCACTAGGAACCCGCACGCCACACTGACCCTGCGCAGAGCAGCACACACAGAAAAACCTCCGGGCAGACTGAAGTCCAAACTGTAAGAGGCTTGGACAGATACAGGCAGACAAATGCAAGCAGCCCACCTTCTACCCCACACAGGGATGAACCCGGTCTGGGTTAAAGACTTAAAGCTTAGACTTGAAACCATAAACATTCTAGAAGAAAACATAGGCAGTAAAACCTCGGACATTTCTTGTAGCAATATTTTTTCTGATATATCTCCTAGGCAAGGGCAACAAAAAGAAACAAAAAGAAAAAATAAACAAATGAGACCAAACTAAAGAGTTTTTGCACAGCACAGGAAACCATCAACAACATGAAAAGGCAGCCCACTGAATGGGAGAACATATTTGCCAATGATATATCTGATAAGGAGTTAATATCCAAAATTTATAAAGAACTTTGAAAAATGCAACTGCCTTATGACCCAGTGATTCCTCTTCTGGGAATTTATCCAAAGAAACCCAAAACACTAATTCAAAAGAATATATGTATCTCTATGTCCATTGCAGCGTCATTTACAACAGCCAAGATGTGGAAGCAACCCAAGTGTCCATCAGTAGACAAGTGGCTAAAAAAGCAGTGGTACATTTACACAATGAAATACTACTCTGCTGTAAAAAGAATTTTTTTTTTTTAAGAAAATTTTTCACCCTTTGTGACAGCATGGATGGACCTGGAGAACATTACACTAAGCAAAATAAGCTAGTCAGAGAAAGACAAGTACCATATGATTTCACTCATAGGTGGAATTTAAAGCGCAAACTGAACTAATAAGTAAAACAGACAGACTCAGAGAGAGAGAGAAGACTGACAGCTGGGGGAGTGAATGGTTGGGGAGGGAGACTGAGCAAAAAGAAAAAAAAAAACAGAACTCATGGGCACGGACAACAGTGTGATGATTGAGGGGGTGAAAGGGGATGAGTGGAGGGATGAGGCATAGAGAGAATGAATGGTGATGTTTTGAAAAAAATAACATAAAATGAAAACATTTTTAAGATGTAAAAGGCAAAACAACACTAGGATCACATGCCGGAATATCTTCCTTACCTAAGGAAGGTTGTTAACAGAACTCAAAGAGCACTAACCATAAAAGACAAGAGTGAGAAACTGGGCGACTTAAAGTTAAGAATTTCTGTGACTCAAAAGA
The DNA here is from genome assembly GCF_000412655.1 of Myotis brandtii. Lineage (NCBI taxonomy): Eukaryota > Metazoa > Chordata > Mammalia > Chiroptera > Vespertilionidae > Myotis > Myotis brandtii. The sequence continues at coordinate 366,477 of NW_005371320.1, forward strand.
TACCATGAGGAGAGTGAAAAGCCTTAAAACAGAAACGGACGATTTGCGCCCCCTCTTCCAGGGTCAGTTCACAACGCCTTGGGACATTTCTGTTGCCACAGCTGGTGGGGGGCACTGCTAGCATCTGGTGGGTGAAGGCCAGAGACGCTGCCGGCACTCTCTCAGGCACAAGACAACTCCCCACAGAGGAGAACTACAGCCCACATCAAGGCAGTGGTGGTCCAGGAACCTCACACTGCAGCCCACATCTCGGCAGTGGTGGTCCGGGAACCTCACACTGCAGCCCACATCGCAGCAGTGGTGGTCCGGGAACCTCGCACTGCAGCCCACATCTTGGCAGTGGTGGTCCAGGAACCTCACACTGCAGCCCACACTCGCTGCTTTCTGTGCATAGCCCCTACCCCAGCAATTCCACAAGGACACACGCACAGTGCAAGGGTCACACAGAAGAATGTTCACATCAGGATTATTTGTAATAGCCCCAAATGGGGAACCCAGACGTTTACCCAGCAGTGAGAAAGAATGAGAACCACGGCTCTACACTACATGGATGCTCTCACATGTTACATGAAAACCAGACATGCAAGAAACCACATCATGTCATCTAAAGATATAAAAGCCTAATATGCAAATTGTCCCCTCGGGAGCTCGACTGCTCCCTATGACGTGGGCTGACCACCAGAGTGCAGTGTGGAAAGAAGGAAGGCCCGACTGGCAGCTGGAAGGCCCCGATCGGCCCTGATCGCCAGCCAGGCCTAGGGACCCTCCCCGTGCACGACTTCCGTGCACCAGGCCTCTAGTTTTTCTATAAAATCCAAAAGTGCATCGCAATCCTTGGTGGTGTTAAAGTCCGAATCGTGGCCACGCGCTGGAGAAGGCGGGTGAGCAAGAGGCACGAGTGGAGCGGGGGCTGCTGTGCTCGGGGTGAGTCATCGGAGGGGACTCGAGTGGGCCTTCGGAGGCAACGGCCATTTCTTGGCCCCGAGAGAGGTTAGTTGGGCGTGTTCGCCGTGTGGACATCAGTGAGCACACACACACACAAGCATTTACATGCACACACTTGACATCGACTTCAAAGTGAATTCAAGAAAAAGCAGTGAGGAGAAACCAAGATGGCGGCATAGGTAAACACTGGAGATTGCTGCCTCGCACAACCACTTCAAAAATACAACTAAAAGACGGAACGGACATCACCCAGAACCACAGGAAGGCTGACTGAGTGGAAATTCTACAACTAGAAGGAAAGAGAAAAGCATACCGAGACTCAGAGGAGGTGCGGTGCGGAAGTAAAGTACAGAGGTACGGAGGCGCATGCGGAGAGGGCTGGCGGCTGAGGACACGATTTTCTTTTTCAATCGGGAGGGAGTCTCAAGCTCTGAGCTCCAGTTCCGGGCGAGTCTCTGGGGACCCAGACTCATACGGGAGAAACGAGACTGTCTGGCATCAGTCGAAACTTGAGGGCAGCTTTCTCTCGGAGGCGCTCGCAGGGATTGCCGGGGCCTCTGAGGGCAGGACTGAGAGCAGCCATACTGCTCGCTCTGACCGCCCTGTTGATCCCCTGGGACCCCACCCAGCCCAAGCCGTGCACGAGGCTTTTGCATATGAAAGCCCCGGCCCTTAGTAATATGAAAATTACTTAACAAACTGCAGCT
>NW_005371320.1:369909-370654 GCF_000412655.1 Myotis brandtii
GAGGAACAACTGTAATAATCTGAACAATAAAGATTTAATTTAAAAAAAAAAGAAAAACAAAATAAGAAAACGCAGTGAGCCAGTACTAAGATCTTCCGCCCAACTCCTTAGGGAAAGTGCCCTCTGGAGACGTGTGGGAGGAGAGCGTCCGCGTGTGAACAGTGAACCCCCTAAGGCCTCGCCAGCTCCCCAGTCGGGCGGGTACCTGGCGCTTGATGGAGACCAGCTCCATGTCCAGCTGGCGCAGCACCGTGGTGGCCGCGGTGGCGTTCGCAGACACGGCCTCCACGTCTTCTTGGGAGAGGAACATTCCCTTCGGAGGTTTCCTCTTGGCTCTGTTCTTGGCTTGGGTGCTATGCTTTTCTTTCTTGATCTGAGGGACTGTCTCAGCAGGGGGCACCTGCACAATACACAGATTTGGATGAATGTGACACCAAGACACTTAAAATGCCAAATGGACAGTAAACGCGTATTTCCTCACCACGGCTCCACACAGTCCATGACAAACACCAGGCTGCATCGTCACCGCACCTGCCCGTCCTAACAGGAAGGCAGGCAGGGACTCCGGCTGCTGGGCTCTGCCCGGACGCCTGGCAGAGGACCGCTCCCTGCCCACGGCTGCACCCTCACTCTCACTCGGAGGCTCTGACAGCAGCGCCTCCGCTCCCTGCAGTGACGGGAGGCACCTGTGCCCTGCGCTGCACACAGAGGGTAGGAGCTGCCTGTCCTCACAGGCCCCACCGTA
>NW_005371320.1:370812-376501 GCF_000412655.1 Myotis brandtii
GGGAGGGAAGGAGGAAGAAAGGAGGAAGGAAGGTAGGTTGGTTCAGCATATGTATAAAGATCCATTTAAATTCTTTAAATCTTTATACAAGTTTAAAAATATACAAACTTCAATATGAAACTGTGACTTTTTACACATTTTTTGGGGGAATGACATTTAACTTTTAGGGCAACTGTGCCCTAAAAATCTCATTCAAAAAATATAAGCTGTCATTGAAATGCACAGCTGCTGCTAATTTTTTAAGCGCTTTCTCTCTGAATCCAAAACCTGCAGAAATGAAGTGCAGTGGAACCTTGGCCAGGAAAGGCAACGTCTCCCTGTTAAGCCTTTTAAGAGCAAGAAGTGTATGTCTTTGCTGATAAACTGAGAATATCTTCACATTGTGAGACCAAGCTGAAGGCCATGCAGACTGGCAGCGGCAGTGCGTCCCGCAGCGCTAGCAGAGGCCCGCGATGCCATCACGGCACTACGCTGTTCAGCAAAGACCTCCGATGGGCAGCGTGTCTGTTTTAATAACACTTAAGCGTGTAAACTACGATTTAAGCATTTTACTTTTTGACTCAGAAACTGAGCTATATAAATAAGAATTACAGAAATTAATATAAAATCAACCTTTTCTCTTCATTTAAAATGTTCCATTGAAGAACCTAGTAGACAGTGCGACAAAACAAAGCTCACTAAGCATTCCAAGTCCAATTTGATTTCTCAGACAGTCTTAACGGAACTAACCTTAAAGCAGGGGTCCTCAAACTTTTTAAACGGGGCCAGTTCACTGTCCCTCAGACCGTTGGAGGGCCGGACTATAGTTTAAAAAAAAACTATGAACAAATTCCTATGCACACTGCACATATCTTATTTTGAAGTAAAAAAACAAAACGGGAACAAATACAGTATTTGTATTTGCATGTGGCCCGCGGGCCGTAGTTTGAGGACCCCTGCCTTAAAGCAATCTTGTTATTTGGACTCATATAAATTGCTGGCAGAGTGCCATTGGGAAAGAATGACTAGTTCCCCATTTGGTGATATAACCACACCAAAGAAGCCTTAAAAACATATCTAGAACACTTTGACCCAACTTTCAACATCCAGAAATTAACTGTAAAGGGAAAAATTAAGTGCACTAATACTTAGTTATGAAATCAGCATTGTTTATGACAGCAAAAAGCAGGGGCAGAACTGTAAAAACCCACGAGGATTAATTTCCTCAATTATGAACGCGCTGTATGATGGACTAACACACAGTTGTGAGGGGAAGCACGGGACTGGCTGGATGTCTGTGAGGAGGAGTCTCTGAAAGGCCGGGGCCTCTGGGGGGACCTGGCCGAAGGCGGCAGCCCTGCCCTGACTTCTCCAAGCAAGTCCGATCCCCTGGGGTGTTTTGCTAGAATCTCTGTTTAGTCTTTTAAAACCCGGCCTTGTAGAAGCATGAGCTTTCTCAAGGATGCCTGGCCTGCTGATTGTATCTAGAGGTTAATTTTAGTTCAAGCTGTTGAGACAATAAAAGCCAAAGGCGGCAGGAGAATAGGGCTACTTGGCGGCAATAGCCAAGTAGTGCCTTAGCCTCTCTTTCACAGAAATATGTGTTAGAGTCATCATTCATCTGTCGCTCAGGGTCTGCTGTCAGCCCCGGCACAGTTGTGTATACAAATGTATTTGACATAAACAGAGTAAATTTGAAAGGTTATAAAATTTATATATAGATAGATAAAGATCCCATTTATATATTTTAAAATAAATATTTATACAGAATTAAGTATATAGGCATATACTTAAAAACATTTAAAAAAATATTTGTATTGATTTCAGAGAGGAAGGGAGAGGGAGAGAGAGAAACATCAATGATGAGAGAGAATCATTGATCGGCTGCCTCCTACACGCCCCCTACTGGGACCAGGCCCGCAACCTGGGCCTGTGCCCTTGACTGGACTCGAACCCAGGACACTTCAGTCTGCAGGCCGATGCTCTATCCACTGAGCCAAACCGGCTAGGGCTACTTAAAAACATTTTTTAAAATTTTATTTTAGAGAGCGAGAGAAAGGGATAGGGAAGGAAGGAGGGAGGGAGGGAGGGGGAGGGAGAGAGAGATCCATTTATTGTTCCACTTATTTATACATGCATTGGTTGATTTCTGTATGTGCTCCAAGCAGGGATCAAATCTGCAACCTTGGTGGATAGGGACAACCTTCTAACCAACTGAGCTACCCAGCGCCCACACACTCCTTACAGAGGAACGTGTGAACGGTGACTATGGTGTACGTGGTTTCATTTTCTCCTTTTGGTTAGCTGTATTTTGTACTTTGTCCATAAGAAGCACAGGGCACTGGTGTCATGTCAAGGTTAGGCCTGTCCAGACCCTTCTACTTTCCTGCCTGAAGCAGCGTTCTCAGACCTCAGAGCCTGTGAGACAGAGAACCCTCAAGTTTATGAAACTACAGGCTCTGCCTTCAGAACAACCCCCGTGACCGCCAGTGAAGGTCCTGCCCACAGTGGGGCCAGCACCGCAGCCTGAGGACCCCGTGGCCGGCCTGCTGCAGGCAGTGCTGATTGTGGGGTTCCCCCAGAGCCGCGGAGCCGGGCTTTCCTCGGAGGGCCCACAGTGCTTTAGTCAATATGATGAATGGACAAAATAATGCCAGACTGCGACCCCCATTTCAAAAGGCTAACTTCCCAACACCCCCCTATTCTCAGCGGACAGGTTACAAAAGTCGCCCACAACTGTGGGGTTCTGTGAGGCAGGCCCCTGAACCCAAGCACTAAAAACCTCCGGCACATGCCTTTCAGGATGTGAGCGATTACACTTCACCGGGGGAGGCTCACCTCGTGACCTGCGCTGTTGCTTCTGAGGAAGGAGAGGAGTGTGCGGAGCCCGGGCGTGACAGCGCGGGGGCGCCACAGGCCGACCTCTCTGAGGCGCTGAGCCAGCGCCGGAAAGGTGGCAGCGAGGACTCGGCTAGACACACTGTCACTCGTCACTGCAATCTTTCCTTCAAGACTTCCTTGACTCATGCTTCCTGGCGAGCGCAAGGCTAAGTTCTCTAAGGCCCGGTTATTATTGCTCAAAATGCATATCATGGTGCCCTGTGCCACAGAGCAGTTAATGCCTTCAGTAGAATAAGAGAGAGGAAGGAATGTCTGCTTATGAACTAGCAATAACATCTATTTGCCTAACGGGAAAAAATACCTCCTTTTTGCTCTCCTTATTCTGATCAATCTCAAGGTCAATGGGGTTGTTTCCATTTGCTTCTTCCAGTTCATCCTCACTGAAAGACAAGAAAAAGTGACTGAAATGTTATTTGGTATTAATGTACTTAATATACAAATACATTGATATGATACAAAATTAGTATGTTTTCAGACTCTGAGATAAAAACATTTTTACAATTCAAATAAAATACCAATCCCACAGTTCCTTTAGTCTAAATGATTAAAATCAACTATTAAAATGGGTTTCTAACTCCCAAACTGGCCTACAACCCTGTTGCTTTATATAAAGTATTTTCTCTCAACTGAAAATATGAAATTTAAGACATCGACTTTATTTCCCCATAATTATCTGGTGGAGAACTGGGACATGACCATTAGACACAACTGAGAAATGTTCACGAATGCAGTGCCTCTGCGCAGGGAACCTGCTTGCCGCCCTCGGCCCCGGGTGAGCACAGGGCGGGCTACGGGCAGGAGCAACTGGGACTTAAAGTCAGTCCATCCCACCAAGGCCCTGGCTGCTGCGCTGCTGCAAGTGCTCTGGCTACGCCTTCCCTGAGCCTCTATGTAAAGAGGACAAGAGCTCGCTGGGAAGGTCACTAGGAAACGAGAAAACAAGGCCCAGCAGCCTGCCGCTGGCCCACTGACGCCAAGATGGCGCGGCCAGAGGGCTCGGGTTTCCAACAGCCACATCCCACTTGCATCCAGAGACCACGCCCCCTTTACCCCATTCCCCCCCTCTATCCCCACCCTCCACGGCCCAAGGTGGTACAGGTTCGGGCTGAGGAAAGAGTGTGAAGCAAAGAAAGAGCCTGGGCTGAGGGTGCTCTGCCCCGGTCCCTGCCCTGGCACCACAGCAGGTCCCATCAGAGACCAGCCGGCCCTGCCCCGGCGGGCGCCTCCTGCCTGCATCCTGGGGAGTGACATGCCCGCCGGAGGTGGGGGCAACATACCACCTGGGGTGTCATTTCATACTCAGCACAAGTCCCAGGCTGTTTTGGTATTTAATGCTGCTTTCAGTGGGTAGGCTGCATCTGTCTGCAGTAATAAACCTAACTTACACTCAGTGCACGAGACCTGACATATCACGGATATAACGACGGCCATGCAAAGTTGCTGCCACACTGAAGACACTTGGTGAGGAGTTGGCCGCCTTTCTCTGTCATGAGGAGTGCTGAGCAGACACTGACATGCCCCTGTGCGTGCTGAAGACCAAGCCACAGCAGGCGCCTTGAGGTCAGCACTGCGCAGGCTCCGAGTGGGAGAGCGGGCGATGCTCAGCGTCGCGCGTGTCACCCGGGGGCCGGGAGGGCCGAGCTCTCCCGGAGAGCTCAGCTCTCAACTCGTTCCCACGTGTTGTTCTCTTTCATTTGAAATCATAATACTCTTCTGAGATGGGGCCAAATGATCACTAGTTTACAAAAATAATATATTACGCAAAATGTGGAAAATGTAATTTTAAAAAGCCGCCTATATTACCACCAGCCTCACCCAAAGACCACTGTGCTGTGTGCTGGCGCCTGGCCCTGAAGCGCCTTCCTTTGCAGCTGAGGGGCCGGGGCTGGGGAGGGCGAGCAGGGCCTTCCAGCCGAGCGTGGCGCCTACGCCCGCGTGGCCACCCCCCTGCGCTGTGCCTACAGGGGCCGAGGACCTGAGGACAAGACGCATCCTTTCACTAAACTTGCTGTGAAACTCGCGTTCACTAAGAAACCACGAAATGCTTCTCTCTCACTCACGCGTGCAAAACAGACAAGAGGGAAGAAGCACTGGCATCTAACACACCGAGCACAAGCACATGCCAAATGCATCTGTGCACGCACGTCAGGTAAAGCTCCACCCAGAGCCCTGGCCGGTGTGGCTCCCTGGAGAGAGTGTGGGCTGAAGGGTCCCGGGTTCGGTTCCGGTCAAGGGCACGTACCTTGGTTGCAGGCTCCTCCCAGGCCTGGGCCCTGGTCAGGGCGCCTGCAGGAGGCAACCAAAATCGATGTTTCTCTCAGCCCCTCTCCCTTCCACTCTCTTTAAAAATCAATGGAAAAATATCCTCGGGTGAGGATTAACAAAAAAAGTTGATTTAAAAACTACGCCCAGGAAAGAACAGATCCCTGCTATTAAAGAAGACGCCCTGGCGCAGGCCCAGTGGCTCAGGTGGTTGGAGTGTCGTCGTCCTGATACACCAAGATTGTGGGTTTGATCCCTGGCCAGGGCACACACAAGAGTCCACCAATGAATGTAGAAATAAGTGCAACAACAAATTGGTATTCCCCACCCACTCTCTTTCTAAAATCAATTGTCTTTTTAAAAAGCCGCCCTTAAGGGGCATGAAAGAATGTGTGGGGAAGCTTCCTGGCAGGAGAGTGGCGAGAAAAGTGCTGCAGGAAATGCGAGAGCACAGCATCAGCAGCGAGGGAAGCATGCTGTGAGTCTGGTTCCAGCAGGAAGGCCCTGGCGCCAGGTGTGTCCACCAGCTCACAGTGTTCTAGCAGCA
>NW_005371320.1:376522-377185 GCF_000412655.1 Myotis brandtii
AGCACCCCAGGCACCACTGACCTTTCCTCCCGCTCTCGCTTCTGCTTGCGAGCGTGGCGATCCATCACGCTGGTCTTAGTCCTCGTCTTCTTCCACGAGTAGTAAAATTTCACCAGACTCGCTATCGACTTGTCAGGAAGCTAAATGTAAGAAAGAGGGGACTTAGATTTAAAACTAACCTTTCAGAATCAAACGTGCTTAGACCCACTTATAGGGTCACGCTCACGTCCTCAGAAATGTCATAAGTCACAGCCCCTCCACAATAAGGAGAATCATGAAAGGTTCTTCATACATTTTCAAATGACTAAGTGTGACTGTAAGCGAAACAGCAGTTTAAGATGAATCCGTTTCCACACACCTGAAGTTTCTAACATAGTCTAACATAACTTTTGGGGAACTTTAAAAAAGCTCATTTGAGCCCTAATGCAACGTGGTAGGAGCCCACCCAGCAGCACTCTAGAGTGTGAGAGATAAGCAGCCCTCCCCTGGGAGGCAGGCCCCCATGGCGCCATCTCCTCAGTAACCGCAAGAGCCTTGCCTAGCCTTCCCTAGACTTCCCTAGCCTTCCCTAACCTTCCCTAGATTTCCCTAACCTTCAGGCTGGGAAGTGCCAGGAAGTGCTCCCTACAGTAATCTGCAGCCCCGCCCCCCCCCTCCCCTCAC
>NW_005371320.1:377209-378737 GCF_000412655.1 Myotis brandtii
GAGCTTTCCTGGAATGAGGCCTCCTGCCTCAGTGCTAGATACCCCTGCCCCTGGGTGCGCTTGGGGGGTGGGGCCCTCGGGTCTCATCTACTTACCATCTGTTGGATTCTATGGAAAGTTTTCCCGTGGAAACTAAAGGCTTGCTCAAATAAGACTTTGTCTTCCACAGTCCACTCGTCTGGGAAGGGGGTAAAGTTGGGCAAATCAGCCAAGGATTTCTCAATGTTATGCTTGTGCCAAAAGAGCATCCCAAGAGCCTAGAAAAATAGCATCAGTGAGATTTTAGACCAAAGATGTGACCATCACGTTAAAATGGAGACGAGGCTGGCAAGAGTGCACACCTTCCCTCCCAGACAATGGACAGCCGCTGGAGCCGCTCCTGCTGTCACTAACTCCTCACCCCACGAGCCCGCGATAAGCAGGCCCCCACCCGCGCTGCTCAGGTTGGACTCGGAGGCCCTGCCTCGCCACAGAGCCAGGAAGTGGCTCTGGCACCTGTGTGGCAGGGTCACGCCTCGGGCCCTGCACCTGGAAGGCGAGGCTGCCTCCCAAGAGCACGCCCTGCTGCTCCTCCTCTGCCCAAAGCGCAAGCACAGCCCGCTGGGGGCTCAGTCCAGCGCCGTCCTGGCACCAAAAGGTTACAGGTTCGATTCCTAGGACACAGACCCAGGTTGCGGGTTGGAGTACATACGGGAGGCACCCATCAATGTTCTTCTCTCTCCCTCTCTCTTTCCCTTCCTCGCTCTCTAAAATCAACAAAAACATATCCTCAGGTAAGGACTGGGGAAAAAATAACCCCGGCAAATAGGAATAAATGAGAAACAGGAGAGGGAGCTCGGGACTTCCCTGAGGAGTGCCCTGCATCACAACTCTGAAGCGAAGACAATCATGCTTTTGAAGATCAGAATCCTTGAAAACCATACAAGGATATTTTGCAATTGATCACCCAATCATGTTTACACTCTCTAAACAGAATAAAAAATGGATGAGCTTTCTGGGCAACTCATGCAGTTCATGAGCAGGGTTAGAACAGGAGAAGCACACATTTCTTGCTTTGAAAGATTCTGGAACTACCTTATCATAGTTGCCTTTTTAACAGTTCTACCAGGATAGAATAATTACAAATAAGGCCAAGGCTGTAAACAAGAGTGCAATTCTAATTGGAGTCACTGGTATCTTCAGTCACTGGGTAAGGGGAAATGCTAGTGCTGTTCAGGCTACAAAATCTAGATCGATGCCAGGAAAGCACTAGCCCAGCTGAGCATGCTCACTTTTAAAGCAGTGATTAGAAACTTTTAAAACAGCCTTTGAACAATTTTTAAATGAAAGCCTTAGCCAAATTTTACACCTGAAAGTGACTCAAAACAATTAATATTAAAACACGATAGGTTTAAGCGTGGCAGCCTGAGTCAGGAAACACCATCAACAGCCACAAAAGGACAGCTCACATGGTCACGTAAGAAAGCACGTGCTCAGCGTCCCGCACCACGGCCTGCACTGCCCTGCGGCCCCACGGACGGACCGTCCA
>NW_005371320.1:378886-411045 GCF_000412655.1 Myotis brandtii
CGCCGGCTCCTGGGCGGTGCGAGGGGCCAGAGCCCGAGTGACACTGCTGTGACCACCCAAACGCTGCTGGGGGGACACGGCCGCTCCACCCACACACCTACTGGCTCGCTCTAAAGCCCGTTTCTAACAACAAAAGAAACACGTCGGTACCTGCTCCATGTTGTAGCCGTGCTTCTCCTTGGCGATGGCGATGTACTCGTCCACTGAAAAACAAGACAGGTGTGAACAGGGCCGCGGGCTTCGGCCTGCACGCCCAGGACAGGCCCCCGCGGGGCCTACAGGCAGAAGCCCCGCAGGACTCGCTGAAATATACTCAATATGAAAGCCCTTATCTCTGGATGGCAAAATTATGACTCTCTTTTCTAAACTTGGTTCTACTTATTTTCCATAAACAAGTATTTCTTTAGTACCTGAAAAATAATTATTTATAAATAAAAAAAACATTAAATTGGGGTTTGTTTTTAGGAGCCAAGGCTACAGAACAAGCAACCTATCGCTATAGTTTAAAAAACCTAAGAGATGAGTGATGTGAACCAGTGTCTGGTATTTGCTTTCAGGCACTAAGAAAACTGACCCAAAGATGAACCTGCTTCCACCTTATATTTTCTAGTCTTTTCTCCAGAAAAATAAGGCACTAGTCGTCTATAGCACTTCCTTATATTATCCATGTGTGACTTCTCTACGTAAATTACAAAAATAACACAAGCTCAAAACACCACTAGGCAGAACTGTATGCAACAGTGACATCCCCTTGGCCCCTGGCCCGTCCCGAGGCTCACTGGGTCCCCTCGGCCCCTGACCCGTCCCGAGGCTCACTCAGTCCCCTCGGCCCCTGGCCCGTCCCGAGGCTCACTCGGTCCCAAGGCTGCTCACTCGGTCCCCACGGCCCCTGGCCCGTCCCAAGGCTGCTCACTCGGTCCCCACGGCCCCTGGCCCGATGTGAACCAGTGTCTGGTATTTGCTTTCAGGCACTAAGAAAACTGACCCAAAGATGAACCTGCTTCCACCTTATATTTTCTAGTCTTTTCTCCAGAAAAATAAGGCACTAGTCGTCTATAGCACTTCCTTATATTATCCATGTGTGACTTCTCTACGTAAATTACAAAAATAACACAAGCTCAAAACACCACTAGGCAGAACTGTATGCAACAGTGACATCCCCTTGGCCCCTGGCCCGTCCCGAGGCTCACTGGGTCCCCTCGGCCCCTGACCCGTCCCGAGGCTCACTCGGTCCCCTCGGCCCCTGGCCCGTCCCAAGGCTCACTCGGTCCCCTCGGCCCCTGACCCCCGTCCTAGAAGGTCAGTTAGTTTCCCGAGAGGACAACTCGAGGCCGAGGGCCAGGCTCCAAGAGCTGTGCTCGCCCAGCTGCAGTGAGCGCGGGGCCCGGCACTGCGCAGTCCGGCCACAGCCCTGGCTCCCGCTGCGGCAGAAATGAAATCAGTTTTGAAAAAATAATTCAGACTCTTTTTCAGTGTGCATTCTAACGCCAGAGAAAATGTTTCTCCACTGACAGAGGGAAAAGGTCAGCTTAACTCAAACCGTAACTACGCACAGTGCAGCTCGCTGCTAACAGCAACACGAAGCATCCGCTTCCTCCTTTGACAGCCAAGTCCGCTCGCAGCAGGAAAACTCCAGGGCACCGGAGACTCAGTGAACTAAACCAGCGGCCGCCAACCTTTCGGACCTCACGGCCCAACAGTGGCCCACGGCCCACCGGTTGGCGACGCTGAACAAAATGACCTCAGGGCAGCCTTGGTGAGCACGCAGCAGGGACACATTTCTGCCTACATCCAGCTCTGCGAGCCACAACTGCCACACCACTGCCTCCCTGGGCCCAGCGCAGTCCCAGAGCGCAGTTCCAGTCCCCGCACCTGAGGCCTGCTGGGCGCCCGAGCAAGGTGGCCTGTAAAGTCACAGCGCCTGTCAAGTCACCGGCCGGCAGGAGTGGAAGTTACCTTGTGAAAGAATTCTATCTGACACCCTCTGGCAAAACACACTTGGTGCATTCTCTTCATTGTCCCCAGCTTCCAACAAAGATTAGCAAACAGCTGCTGAGTGGGTGCTGGGAGCTGTGGCATGGGGGGGGGGGCGCTCATGTGGGGGCTCCTTTCCCAGCAGGGCAGGGGCCGGGTTAGCCCTGGGGAGGAAGGCACAGGGCGCAGGTGGAGCCGGCTCTGGCTGACAGACGAGGCCTGGGCAGGAGTGGACACTCAGCACTGCGAGTCAGGTGGAGGCCGCGTCCCTTAGCAGCTCCCCGGCCTCCCCAGCGCATTCAGAATGAAGAGCGTCTGTACAAGCAGTGCTGCGGACCGGCCTTGCCTTCCTAGACGCCCTGTCCTCAGCTCCTCCTTTACTCATCAGGCCCATGGTGACCACCACCGTTTCTGGCACCCTGACTCCCCACCTCCCTGACGTGCCAGTAGCTGCTGGGAGGACATACTGAAAATGAAGTGCGAATTTTCAAAGCCTCCCTCGATTTTTCGGCCTAAGAAAATAAAATCCACTCACAAACAAAGGATGACCAGATGCAACGGATAAGAGATGAAACAGGAAGGGAGTGAGCCCCTGAGGCAGGGGGTCATCAAGGAAGGTGTGATCGACATGTCCTGGGGCCAGGAACTTTGCACCCAGCGCCCTGCCCTGCCCTGTCCTCCCCAGGGCGCAGGGGTCAGTACCGGAAGCCCCAGGGAGCAGGAAGCAGCAGACTTGCCTTGTGCGACTTAGCTGACCCCCAGCTTGTCTGTCAGAAGCAGAACTGCTCAGAGCTAAGTGCTCTCTGCTTCAGAAGCAGCCTGCCATTGCATAATGCAGTATTTTTAAAACTTGAAAATTCCCATGGAAACCACCGAGGAAAATGGTCCAATCTTAAATGATGATGCATAAGACATACATCACTCTGATCATTTAAGGAATTACACAGACTGTACATATTCTTTGCTTTGACAAGTACTTAATGTTATGGAAAGCACAGGTGACTGAGTTATGTTTTGGGGGTAACATCACTTAAAGGTAGTGTGTGCATGTGTGTGTGATTCATCAAGAAAATTTACAATACAGCCAGTAATCCTCCTATATAATAAAAGGCTAATATGCAAGTTGACCCATCAGCAGAATGACCAGTCGCTATGACATGCACTGACCACCAGGGCACAGATGCTCAAAGCAGAAGCTGCCCCCTGGTGGTCAGTGCGCTCCCATGGGGGAGCGCTGCTCAGCCAGAAACCGGGCTCATGGCTGGTGAGTGCAGAGGCGGTGGCGGGAGCCTCTCCCACCTCTGCTGCAGGCGGGTGGTAAGGAGCGAGGTGTCCTGGACTGTGAGAGCCCCTGACTGCAAGAGGGCGCAGGCCAGGACACCCCCCCCCCCAGTGCACAAATCTTGTGCACCGGGCCTCTAGTATTGTAATAACTACGTATGGTGCCAGGCTGGAAACATCAGGAGACACTTTGTCAAGTATGATTGTCTGACCATTATGCTGTACACCTGAAACTAATGTAAAACAATAGTGAATGTAAACTGTAGCTGAAAAATAACATTTTTAAAAAAGAAAATTCACAAACGCCTCATCAAGCATATATTGAGCTACCCTTACTATGTACAGAACGCTCTACTGAGTAGCAGGACAGACTACAGAAGATAAACTAACTGACTTCCTTCGGTAGCTTGAAACAACACACAGGTAACGAAAGAGAATACAGATTCCAAAATAACAGCACAGATGCAGATGGCAAGGGCATGCAGAGTGATCAGGAAATAATGATGACGATGATAATCGGGACGGCAGTTACACCGAGTGATGACAGCAGCTGACATCGGTCATTCACTGCCAGCCACTGCGCTAAGCTCGGCACAGGACCCTCTTTCTGATTCTCTCCAGTACTTCAGCTACCACCTCATTCCCAAAGGCCCGGAGAAGGCAGGGGATTTGGAAACTCAGGGTCTGACTCGGGACCTGGGCGCTGAACCTCTGTCCATGCCTCCCTCTCTCTGGAGGAACCGCCTCCACGGCGCAGAGAACAGATCAGGCCAGTCGCCCTGTGTATCCCGCGTGAACGAGGTTAAGGAAATAGCGCTCTGGCTGGTGAAGGAAGTGGTGAGAATGGGAGGTCACCGGCACCTGGCTGCCTTGTGCGAGGCCTCATTTGCTTCTATGTTCATGTTTAATCCAGGGCTACATGCCCTCAGTACCATTAGTAAGAGTCTCATTCAACTGCAAATGTAAGGAAGAATGCAGACGAAAACTGCCAGTCACCTAGCTCACCCGGCCCGGCCCTGGAACCCAGAGTCGGAACGCCTTGTGCCTGTGTATATCCCATGCAGAGCAGGAGCGGACACCATGAGGTGGGTGAGGACAAACTAGAGCTGTAATGCAGCTTTTTAAATGGTTTATCGTTATAACATTGGCAGTAGCATTAGGTACAGAAAAGGAGGCATGGCACCAATGTCTCTCTTCAAGAATATAATAAATATCAGGGCATCTCCTTTTATTATTAAAACACAAAATGAACAATCACTGTAACTCAGAATCCAAAGGCGCTTAAATCATGTAAGGAAAGCAATGATGCCACCTGGTGGGCATAACTACCACTACAGTTAACATTTCAATGAGACACTCCCCCACCCCATTCAGGGGAACAAGAGAGCACAAGACACAAGACAAGACTCTGCCAGAGTCTAATACAATGAGCCTGTGCTCCCTAGTCAGCAATGAAATACACTTTCTCTGTTAAAATGCTGTTTCTTCATGTAGCTTTGCTAAAATCCCACTTTGTAGAAAAAGCGCCCCCACCCTCCTGAACCCAGTAAATACGACACAACCCAGCCCAGTCCCGTAAACACCTGGATCAGGTGGAAATGAGAACTGTGAGCGCCCTGCCAAGCCTCCCACATCCGCAGGCAGCTCAGCACCTGCTGCTGCTCTGCACCCCGGCCGCCCTCCATCCAGGATCTGCGCGCATGACTGTAAGTTCACCCCGCCTCTGCACCAGTTCCCTTATCTTATGAGAGCAGCGTAGTTATGACCTTAAAAGTGTCTTCCATGGCTAACACTGTATGAGTAATCTCTTGAGTTTTAATGTTAAAGAGTAAAGTCAGCGAGTGACACACTCTCTCCTTGCGTCTCTCACATCAAGTCAACTTACTCATGACTCAGACCCTCGCAGGCAACTGCAAACTCACAATAATTTTGTTTGTTCTCATATGTTTTGC
Organism: Myotis brandtii; assembly: GCF_000412655.1. NCBI lineage: Eukaryota > Metazoa > Chordata > Mammalia > Chiroptera > Vespertilionidae > Myotis > Myotis brandtii. The sequence goes on from NW_005371320.1 coordinate 384,094, forward strand.
TTTGTACAATATGAGCTAAGAACGGAACCATGCTCAAACAAGGTCTGCATCTCCCTTTACTAAAGGCAACATTCCCCTACATGAGGGGGGTGGGGGGCCTCAGCCGCACAGCTGAGCGCCTCCTGGGGAAGAGCCTGACCCTGGTCCGTCCTTGGCGCACGGCTCTCCCTAACACCAGAGTGAGGCCAGGTCTCCTGCCTAGTCCCTCCGAGGCAGCGGGAGCAGAGACATACAAATGCAAGTGTTACAGAATGACTCCTTCCTACGTATTTGTGAGCGTCAGCTACAGGCGAGGGTGCAGTTTAGAACCCAGCATTCGTTTAGCAAGGGAAACCCACCGAGGCTGGCGCGCCGCTGGAACTCTGCTCCAACTCCAGTTCCCAGCCCCGACCTCTGAGCCACCTCATCCACTTCTTCCAATCCCACTCTTGGGCTCCACCCTGCTGTGTATATTCGTGTGCATAGCTGTATATGTGTATACATGTGTACATGCACACACATGCATGTATGTATTGTGGTGTGCACACATGTGTTACATACATGTGCACACACCTATGTGTTTGGTGTGTGCACGTACATGATGTATCCATGCACCTTGCGCGTGTGCCGTTTTATGAAGTATGCCGTGCTGTAATAACGAAAGGCGCACATGGAAGGACACAGCTTGGTGAATTTTCAGAAAACACGCACGCCTAGCTCCAGGAGAGAGCCCAGGGCACTGTAGGTGGTTGGGTCTGTTTTTCTAATGCTCGCAGGGATGATGATGGGCAGTGTTGAGAATCAATGAGGTAGAGCAAACAGTAATGTGGAAAGAGCATGGGTTTGATAACATTCCCCATTTCCATGTGATAAACATCTTCTCAACAAGCACAACATGTTTTAAGGTTTTGGTGCTGAAAAGACTATGACAACAGCAAAACCATAAGCACAAGAAGAATGTGGCTTGAGGCTTGTGAATTTGTGAATTTCAGCAAAAAAATGTCCTGTCAGTGACGAAAGAGGCTCTTTTTAAAAAGCACCACTTTCAGGGCCGCCTCCTGCTGAGGGCTCCAGCAGGGGAAAGGAGGTGGTCAGAGGCGGCTTTGAAAGCCCGCACGCAGGACTTCTATGGCTTGTGTACAATCTTGCGTCACCGGGCATTTGCCTTTGACCCCACCTCTCCCACCGATGCAGACGCTGGGCTTCCCTCACGCGGTCCGTCCTACACATGCGCACAGCCAGTGGGTCCTAAGGGAGAGGCCAGCGGCCACGGGAGGCCAGGCTACGGCCAGCACCTGGGGACCAGCACAAGGTTCTGCCCACCACAACCTTTACACAAGTCACTTGCCCTCTGTGGACCCGTTTCTCTAGCTGAGCTGCGGGGGGCATGGTGAGAACAGAGGGGCATACTGTTGGGAGGGGCACCTTTCCCCTGGTAAATCCTACTGTTTTCAATGCTTCAGTCTTAGGGGGATGGGGCTCTTCAGCCGTAAAGAAACCCGAGCTTTCAAAGCAGGCTGCAGAGGAAGAGGTTTTACAGCAACTAGTGTGTTTACACTTAGTTATTCTCCACGGATTCAGTCAGTCTTTCAGCCCTACTGTGTGTGCCCAATGTTGCTTATACAGCCATGATGAAAACAGTCTCTGCTTTGGTAGAACTCAGCGCCTGGCTGATGAATTACACAAACAATGAATTCCAACTGCCACACATGCAGAGAAAAAGAGCTATGAATGCACTTACCTGGGAAACCTGACCTGCAGAATCAAGGAAGGACTTTTGTTTCTACTGGACGGACACTGTCAGTTCCTGCTCACGCGTGTTATTTATAGTAGGAAAATGAAAGTATTTCAGTGGTCAAGAATGGGGACATGGTTAAGCAAATCAAGCCACATGCTGGAATATATTTGGGATCAAAATCCAGTTTAATTTCAATCAGGAAAATTAAAGTTGAAAAACTATTCTATACAAATGATCCATATGTGCTTAAAAGCAGAGTGCACACGCGCCTAGCGACAAGACGTGAAAGCAACACGTTAGCAGTGTTGTACCCACATGTTGAAGGGAAGGAATTCTAGGCTATTTAATAATAAAAACAAGCTCATGTGTATATGTAATTTCTTTTCTGAACCATTTGAGAGACTCATATGTTATGGCCCTGTATTCGTCTTAAATACTCAGCATACAGTTACTGGTATTAAATGCTCGGCATCTGTTTTCCAACAGTAGGTACATGTATCCTCTTAACCACAGAACAGGACATTTAACACTGAAACAGCAATCTGTGTCTGTGCCCCAATCTGGCCAACTGCGACAAAGTGTGCTTTATATGCTGAAGAACTTTTTTAACATTTTTATTTTTAAATATACTTTTATTGATTTCAGAGAGGAAGGGAGAGGGGAGAGAGTGAGAGAAACATCAATGATGAGAAAGAATCATCGATCGGCTGCCTCCTGCACGCCCCTTCTGAGGATCGAGCCCACCGAGCCAAACCGGCTAGGACTATGCTGAAGAATTTTAAAGTAAGTCCAGGTACTTCATCAATATGCATCCTTTAAAAAAGGCCATCAGCCCCAGCTGGTTGGGCTCAGTGGATAGAGCGTCAGCCTGCAGACTGGAGTCCTGGGTTCGATTCCGGTCAAGGGCATATGCCGGGGTTGAGGGCTCCATCCCTAGTGGGGGGTGTGCAGGAGGCAGCCGGTCAATGATTCTCTCTCATCATTGATGTTTCTCTCTCTCCCTCTCCCTTCCTCTCTGAAATCAATAAAAAATATATACATATTTTAAAAGGCCAACCTATTTTTTCACAAAACCACATGCCATTATCATACCTAACAAAAGCAGCAAACTTCCCTGGCATGAGAAACGATGTTATATGCACTGGCTCATCTAACAAGCAGCAGTCTTAGAGTCTCAATACTGAAGAGACCACGGGTACGTCACCCGCATCTCACTGGGAGGAGCATAAACCAGTCCGGCCACTTTGGGAAACAACCTGGCACTCATCTTAGAGCTGACACCTCCGCTCAGGATGGCTATCAAGACACAGGTCAAGGAATGTTCCAGCAGTGACGGCCGTCATGGTCAAAACGCAACAAACATGCACGAGAAGAGAGGATGAATCGGGACAACAACATTGTAAATTTAAAAGGATGAAGATAAGACTTGTTGATATGGTTAAAGGGCAAAGTAACCCTTGATTATAATGAGGGCTTCCGTCACAGTGTGTACATTTAGCTGTTTTGCTAGTAAGTTTTGCACATTTTGGCTAAAAGAGAATAAATAATACAAATAATTTTCACAGGCTAAAAAACAGCATTTTAATTACAAGTTTCAAGCTCTTTGATAGCCATCTATCTAATAATAGGATAATATGCAAATTGGTCAGGACAATGCCCCCTGCATTGGCCCAGAGACATGAGCTCGCATCCCCGACCCGGGCAACAGGCCCCCGGACGTGAGGCTCACGTCCCCGCCCCCCTGCGCCGGCCTGGGGGTCCACAGGCGCATGGAGGTCTGCAGGCCTCCGCCACGGCCCAGCCCGGGGGTCCACAGGCCTCCCTGGCTCCAGCCTACCTCTTTGGGGCAACCCATCGAGGAGCCCCGGATGGGTGGGCGGGGCCTACCTCTTTGGGGCGATGGATCACGGGGCTTCCGCACTGTGACAAGGTACAGACCAGGCTGGGGAACCCTCCCCCTGCCCCGAGTGCATGAATTTCCTGCACTCGGCCACTAGTCCTATATAATAAAAGCCTAATATGCTAAGTGTCCGGTCATCTGGTGACCGGTCGACTGTTCAACCAATCAAAGCGTAATATGCTAATGATATGCTAAGGCTGCTCAACCGCTCACTATGATGTGCACTGACCACCAGGGTTAGGTTACCTTGCTGCTGGGGTCCGGCTGATTGGGACTGAGTGAGATGGGTCTGAAATGCCCCGGAGCCCTCCTGCGGTCCCTCCCCAGCTGGCCAACCTCCTGTGTCCCTCCCCGGCTGGCCGGCCTCAATCAGCCCTGATGGGGACTGGGCAAGATGGGGCCAGACATGCCCTGGAGTCCTCCCGCGGTCCCTCCCTGGCCCCGATCTTGTACTGATGGGGTCCCTCAGCCTAGCCTGCACCCTCTTGAAATCCAGGACCCCTTGGGGGATGTCAGAGAGCCGGTTTTGGCCCAATCCTGCAAGCCACTCCCCTTGGGAGGGCGCCAGATGCAGGGCTCATGGCTGGTGAGTGCTGCTATGGCACGAGCCTCTCCCGATCGGGGCAGGGATGAGCAGGAGCAGCAGGTAGGAGCTGCAGGTGGCGTTGGACTGCGGGTTTCAGCCCCATCCCTGCAGGCCATCCAGAGGGACCACCCATGCATGAATTTGTGCACCAGGCCTCTAGTTTATTCATAAAGAGATGAAAACCAAGGCCAAAGTTAGCTTATCCCGCCCCAACCCCTGCATCCTCCAGTCACAGAACGGAACAGGTGAGAATGTGAAGTCCCGTTTTCCTGGGGGCAGTGAGCCCACAATCACCCCAGCAGTTCCCACTGAGACAAAGCTGCACTGGCCGGGCTAGGCTGCTCAGTCTTGTCTTCCTCCAGTGCCGGACACATCCAGCCGCTCAAATATTTACTGAGCAAAGGAATGGCCCCCAAATGGCCCAAGTTGTAAAACAGAGCCCCAAAGCCTGTACTTACCATCTCCATCCAGGAGTGCCCACCCCATCATTTGCTCGCTCACTGGACAGGTGGTCATGGTATGTCTCCCACATGCCCACAGAGGGCTGACGGAGAACTGAGCAAAGGGCCCGCCGCTGCGCTCGCCGGAGGAGATGCAGCAGTGCTAGGCCGGGTGATGGATGGGAGGAAGGAACCAGCACGTGGCCATTTTAGTGTGGTGAGAGGAGGCCTCGGAGAGCGCCGCTGCAGGATGGCGAGGAGTGGCTGGGAGGAGTCCTGCTTGGGGAGCATGCTGGGAGGTCCAGGAGGCAGAAGTCAGGTCGGGTCGGGCGATGCAGGGCCTGGTGCCCAACGGCCAGGTCTTTGGCTTGAAATTATAGCGGACTAGAATGTTCTGAATAGACCTCTGACATTCACCACATGTTCATGTGAAAGTTTAGGCATTTACATTGACTACGTAACTGAAACTTCCACACACAGTGTACCTGGAAATGTGTGAAGGACATGCACTGACATAGAACAACTTCCATGTACACTGCAGGTCTCAGGCGGGTCTCACTCCCAAGAAAGTAGACTTATTTTAAAGTCTCGAATTTGCCTTTGGTTTTTGACCAATTTTAAATTCGGTGTGTCTAGCATGTTACATGTGTTAGTTTCTTTCTCTACAGTCACTAGTCAGCCAGCGTTAACCACCACCGAGCCAGCCTGACTGGCATAGCGCATGAGTGCTGTCCCTGCCTATTCAAGAGGCCGGTGCTTCTCACCGTTGCACCAGTTTCTCCTCATTGTCATAAATAAAAACAAAATACAATCAGTCACTTAAATAACTGCAAAAGCACCCATTAGGCACGACCTATGAACTACATAACGCGTAAATCCACGAGGACGACCCTCTCACTGATTCCCAGCAGCCCCTGCGGCAGAGTCGAGGAGGCGCTTCTTTGGGAAACCACCAGCAGGGAGCGAGGCTGACACGCAGGCCTCCCCTCCAGCGCCAAGTCAGCTCTTTCCAACCCTCCCTTCAAAAGAATCAAACAGTAACAAATCACCTTCAATATTCCCTTTCCTGTCCTGTTCTCTCTTCTACAGCTCCTTGCTAAGAATTCTCTCAGGCCACAGTTTTCTATTAGATTTGACCACACTTGCTTTGGTAAACTTTTTTTGTTTTTCCTTCAAACGGTAAAATGAACCAGACTGTGACTAAGAGCTGGCCTAACTCTAAATACATTTCAGAGACAAGATTATCTAGTAAACACACCTTTTGAGATCCCTTGTTTAACCCTCAACTGCTTCTCTACACAGAGTGCAAACCGCAGGTAGGTCTCCGTGGGAGTGGAAGTACAGGTACTGCACCCAGCCCAGCAGCCACCCGGAGGGAGGAGACTGCCAAAGCCATTGGGCGGGGAGAGCAGGGCGGGCATCCAGGTGCAGATCATGTGGAGGAGCAGGGAGGCCCCGAGGGAGGGCAGCCTGGAATGGGGTGGGGAGGAGCAGGGAGGAGCACCCCTGCAGGGGCAGCTGCACACATCACAACAGGGCTGGCGGACGAGGGAGCAGCACCAAGTGCCTGGCAGTGTCGCACTCCCCTGTGGGTCAAGGATGGAGCAGTGCTGATGAACAGACAGGAGCACCCTGCTTAAAGGCAGCTAAAGGCCCCTGGGCCAGCACCGAGCCACACTCCTATGGCCTCATCTCCTTTGAGCAAGTTCAACCACTCCTGACACTGCTGCCTTCACAGCCACTCAGAACAGCACTGGCCTAGTAAGAGCGTCAGATTCTCACCGGGAAGTGCACGACGGCTTACTCACAGGGAAGCCTCCAGTCCCAGGCCCTCCAGTCCTCCCACTGCTCCCCAGTCCCCAACTCCAGCCCCTCCCCACGCCCCCCAGGCCCCAGCTCTGCTCTAAACCACAGGCTGTCAAGAGCTTTCTAATGTAAATTATTTTGCTCCTAACTAAAATCCCTCAAAAATCCTCATCCCTGTAAGAAGTCTGCCTGCCTTTCCAGCGTCATTGCTTCTCATTCCCCAGGGACAACATGTGTCAGAGCCAGGCTGGCCTCCAAAGTGAAGTGTGCATTTCCTCCCCACGTCTGCACGTCTGTGCAAATGCCAGTCTTTCTTCTGTCTAGAATGCACTGGTGTCCCTTGCCCAGCCAGCGAACTCATTCATTCCTCAATATTTTACTTAAATGTCAACGGTTTCCACCGCTTCCCTCCGTGCTACCCAGGAAACTAGAGCACTTCCTGCTGGGTCCCAAGGGAGCATCAGAGCACCAAGCACAGAGGAGATGTTGACGCTAAAATAACATGAGCATCAACTGTCCGTTCAACGCGCGGACACTTGTAGTTCCTCTCACTGTGCAACTCGATTCCACCACAGGCTTCAGCCTCCCTCCACTCCACGGCGCCTGAATCTCATGGCAGTGTTTCAGTGATTTTCCACAGTCACTTACTATACTATTTACAACTATTGTTCTCCTCTATGTTACTTGAAATTAGTTACATTTCCTCTACATGAAATGTCTCTACAAGGCCCATTTTCCAGGCATCCCCAAAGGTTGTATCTTAGACACGGCCCAAAGCAATCAGTGTGCTATCAGTATTCAATTACCGATTATTTAATGAAGCAGGATGGGAAGGCAGATGTGTGTAGTCACGCAGGCTACAGACCAGAAGTCTAGCTGAAACTTGGCTACTAACTAGCTGTGGAACCTTAAGCATCAGACTGAACTGTTTTCAACACCTGAAAAGCAAGAGTTAGACTAGAAGAAATTTGTTTACATAGTCATTTTTCCCCCTTTCTCCACTAGAATATAAGCTTCCTGTCACCCTCACTCCTGATGCACTAAGATTCGCCTAGAAGAATAAGGACATGAGCCAGGAACACTGAGAAAAATAAAATGGTACCAAATCAACCGATACACCAACGAAATAAATCCAGAGTCCAGACATAAACCAAAGTACATATGAGTTTAATGTAAGTGAAGGGCAAGAGTTCAATGTTCCAGGTAACAATGGTGTGAACAAGGAGGGAGGACAGAAGAAACATAGGTATGCATGTCCATAAAATTGAGGGGGGCCTGCTCTTACAATGACTGTACACTAGAAGCCACAGATAAGATTAATAAATTTAACTAAAAATAATTTTTAAAACAACAACAAATAAAACAAAAAATAAGTTTAGGTTGACTGCTATTTACAGAAAAATTAAAAAGTCAAAATACAAAGATGCTCAACCTCCATAATAATTAATGAAAATCCTTCCCTTATCAGCTCAGCAAAGTTTTAAGGAATTCATATGCTCCACAATGAGCTGCATCTCACACCCAGTAGGATGACTACTATAAAGCAAAACAGAACAAAACAAAACAGGAAGGAAGGGCTGACCAGGATGTGAGAACTGGAACCCTTGTGCAGTTAGGAGTGTAACATGGAGCAGCCGCTGTGGCAACCAGCATGGTGGTCCCTCAGAAAATTAAAAAGCCAGCATTAGCAAACCCAGCAACCCCACTCCTGGATGCACGCCCAAGAGAGCTGAAAGCAGGGTCTGAAGAGGTGTTTGCACACCCACGTTCACGGCTGCACGATTCACAGCAGCCACAAGTAACAACCACCCAAGGGCCCGTTGATGAATGAGAGACAAAGCGTGGTCTCCCACAGAACGGGCTATCATTCACCTACAAGAAGGCAGGGCGTGGAGACGTTATGGTGCGGATGAACCTGGAGGACATTTTGCTAAGTAACTAAGCCAGTCACACAAAAACAAGTACTGCATGAATCCACTTACATGAGGGACCTAGAGTAGCTATTTCACTGAGTCAAAGGGGATAGGTGGTTCCTAGGGGTTGGAGGGAGAGGCAGACGTAGAGTTGTTATTTTCGGGGACAGTTTCCGTTTTGCAAGATGAAGGGAGTTCTGGAAGCTGGTTGCACAATAATGTGAATGTACTTAATAACAGTGAACAGTACACTTAAAAATAGGTAAGATGATAAATTTTATGTTGTGTTTACAATTTTAATTGTAAAATATTTTTTAGAGAAAATAATTTACCCAGTGTTAGGGAGGTTTTGGAAAATAGGCACACTCATCTTTAGACAAAATGTGGAAAAGTCCATAAAACTTAAATGCATGCACCATTTGAACTCCAAGGATATTCCCTGCAGCGCTGTTCAGAAATGCTTAAAACTATGAAACACCCACATTATCCTACCTAATAAAGAGGGGGTATGCTAATTGACCCTCACGCCACAGCCAATAAAGAGGGAATATGCTAATCGACTGCCCCGCCTTCAAAGATGGCAGTGCCCACAGCCACAAGATGGCAGCGCCCAGTCCCCTCAGCCCTGCCAGGGCGGCAAGTGCGCGACAAGGCCCGCCCCCAGGCAGGCCCGGCCTTGCCATGCTCCTGCCTCCAGAGTCCCCAGTCCCCTCAGCCCCCCAGCTGCCGAGGGCCACCAGAGGCTCAGGTAACCAGGGCCGGTCTAGCTTGCGCTGTCAGCAGTGGCAGCAGCAGAGGTGTGATGGGGCGTCACCTTCCCCTGATCACCAGGTCGCCTCCCGCCCCTGAGGGCTCCTGGACTGTGAGAGGGGGCAGGCCAGGCTGAGGGACCCCCCCACATCCAGTGCATGAATTTTCATGCACCAGGCCTCTAGTGTGACATAAAAACATACACCAAGATATGTTCATAGAAATTAACAGGCACCCAGAAATTTAACATAACAGCAGCTAACTTGGGAGACGTAGAATATTTAAGTGTGCATGCATTCTTTTCTAGTTTAGAAGGAAATAAGCCACACACCTATTAGAGTGGCCCAAACACTAACGTCAGTCGCTGGTGAGGGCGCGAAGCAGGGAAGGCATGGAGCAGCCCCTTCGGAGGACAGTTGGCAGCTTCTCACAGAACGAAATGTACTCTTACCAGACAGCCCAGCACTCCTGTTCCTAGACATCTGTCCAAAGAGTTGAAAACTTATGTCCACAAAACTTTTGCCCACATAAAAACCTGCACACAGATGTTTACAGCAGCTTTATTCATATTTGCCCTTGAATAGATAAACTGTGATACATCCAGACAGTGGAATACTGTACAGCACTAAAAGAAAATGAGCCATAAACATGAGCTAAAAAGACATGGAAGAATCTCAAATGTACATTATTACTAAGTCAAAGCAGCCACTCTGAAAAAGGTTATACGTACTGTATGATTCCAACTATATGGAATTCTGGAAAAGGCAAAATTATGGAGACAGTAAAAGAGCAGTGGCTGCCAGGGAGGCCTGCAGAGGCAGAGCACAGAGGACTCAGTAGGCCACAATGATGGGTACGTGGCATACATTTGTCAAAACTTATAGGGCAACCTTTGAGATCTTGCTCCCCATAATATAGTCAGTTTGGCTCAACTAAATTCTTATAAAAATTCAAAACAACAACAAAAACCTTATAGAATATACAACACAAGAGTGAACCCTAATGTCACTCCAGCCTTTGGGTGATAATGATGTATGAGTGTAGGTCACTGTAGTGATGTGCCACGCGGGTGAGGGACGCCCATCGTGGGGAGGCTATGGCTGTGTGGGGACCAACAAATCTCTACTTTATGCTCAATTTGACTGTGGACCTAAAACTGCTCTAAAAATTAAATCTATTTTTTTAAAAAAATAAGAAAAATAAGAATAATATATTTGCTCTTTGTCCTAGAATAGGAATTGATCCTAAAGAAATAAGAATGTTCACTACCGTACAGCTTTTTAAAGAGTTTTAAAAAGGATCTAAAAGATTTCAAATATCCACCAATAGGGAATTTTGTTTGAAAAAATAATAAAAGACTAAGTTATGATACACCTATACCTATTAAAAATTAGGTACATTTATTGAGACAGAACCAAGTCCCACATGTACTGATAAGAGCAAATTGCTGAACAGCTCATATTTTGTGATAAAAAGTTTTAAAATATTAGCAAAAGCATATCTATTGTAAATAGTAACTATAAGAGGGCTTTACCTGTCTACATTACATGTTCTGTATTGCCTGAAATCACTACAATAGCATTTACTTTTATGACCACAAAGTAACTGTGTGAACTTGCAGTAACCCTAAGAGGCAGAACTTCAGCAGCTACTTGAGAAGAAACAAATGTAGGACTTGCACAGGGGACCTCAGTTAGAAATCTACGCAAGCTCAAAATTACCCCATTTCTCCGCAGAATCAGAACCAACAATGGACAACCAACGCTTTCATATTCTTTCAAAATAAAAAAGACTTCTTTTCTGCCTATATATCGGGGGAAAAGACAGATGGCAGAGAAATTATTGGTGCTGTTTGCATTAACACTATAATCACATCTTAAGGCCTATGATTAGACTATTAATCAAGGAGTATGATTCCCAAAGCTCCACAAACCAGCACCTGCTGACAGGAACCACACTCACACTTTAGCAGATAAATAAATTCCCGTCAACCCACATTCCATTCCTAGGGATATAGCCTAAGCAAATACTAAAAACACAAAAAATAAAACAAAATAAGAGGACAAAGCTCTATCGTTCAGTTTTTCGCTACAGCCTTCTTTTACAAAAGCAACAAATTAGAAGCAATCTAACTATTCCAGAGAAGAATGGTTAAGTACACTGATATGCCCACATGATAGAAGAGCCCACAGCTATTAAAATGTGTACAAGAGCCCTAGCTGGTTTGGCTCAGTGGATAGAGCGTCGGCCTGCAGACTGAAGGGTCCCGGGTTCGATTCTAGTCAAGGGCACATGCCCAGGTTGTAGGCTCGACCCCCAGTAGGGGGTGTGCAAGAGGCAGCCGATCAATGATTCTCATCATTGATATTTCTATCTCTCTCCCCCTCTCCCTTCCTCTCTGAAATCAATTTTTAAAAAATGTGTACAAGACATTCACAACATGGGAAATGCTGAAGTCAGTGTTCAGAAGACAGTGCACACACATACAGCAGGTCCTGGAATAACATCATTTTGTTACAACGTTGATGCGGGGGAGGGGCAGGCAATAATTGATTCCTGCCCAGGGCCTTGCACAGGAAGTGAATGGCATGTCTACACAGTCCCAGTGGGAATGTGTTAGTGGTTGTGAGGTCACCTGAGATGGGAGGATGTCTAGGGTGGTCCCACCTTGCACCCTGAGCAGCCAAGAGAGGGTCCAGCCACCTGTGATCCTGAACTGGAATCAGTGGGTTGGAAAATCATTAGCTAATTTGTTTTTATTCATCATTCTTAGATGTCTGTGTAACTCACATTTATTTCAATGTCTAATATTAATGTTTTGCCCGGCCAGTGTGCCTCAGTGATTAAGCATCGACCTATGAACCAGGAGGTCACAGTTTGTTCCGGTCAGGGCACATAGCAGGGGGCGTGCAGGAGGCAGCCAATCAATGCTTCTCTCTCGTCACTGATGTTTCTATCTCTCTCTCCCTTCCCTTCCTCTCTGAAATCAATATATATATATACATATACATATATATATATAAAATATACTTTATTGATTTTTTTACAGAGAGGGAGAGGGATAAGAGTTAGAAACATCAATGAGAGAGAAACATCCATCAGCTGCCTCCTGCACACTCCCTACTGGGGATGTGCTCCCAACCAAGGTACATGCCCTTGACCGGAATCAAACCTGGGACCCTTCAGTCCACAGGCCAACGCTCTATCCACTGAGCCAAACCGATTAGGGCAAAAAAATATATATTTTTTAAAAAGGAATGTTTTGGGTTTTCATTTAGAAGTTTTGTACAATAACTTAACTCTTGTTCTATCAACTAGCCTGGGGTACAACTGGTTTTGTTATACTCTGTTTTTTGCTTAAAGTCGCAGTTGCCAAGAACCTATTGATGATGTTAAGTGAAGGCTCACTGTATACAACCACATGGACAGACATGCCATCACCTCACTTATACAAATACTAGAGGCCCGGTGCATGAAAATTCATGCACTGGAGTGGGGTGGTCCCTCAGCCTGGCCTGCCCCCTCTCATAGTCCGGGAGCCCTCAGGGGCGGGAGGTGACCCGTCGATCAGGGGAAGGTGACGCCCCACCACACCTCTGCTGCCGCCACTGCCAGCAGTGCAAGCCTCAGCTGGCCCTGGTTACCTGCACCTCGTGCTGGCCCTGGGCGGCTGGGGGGCTGAGGGGACTGGGCGCCACCATCTTTGAGGGTGTGGCAGTCAATTAGCATATTCCCTCCTTATTGGTTGTGGGTGCCGCCATCTTTGTGATGGTGTGAGGGTCAATTAGCATATCCCCGCTTTATTAAATAGGATGCACAGAGGGATAAGGATTACAAAAACACCCCAAGATGTTTAACAATTATCTCTGGATAATGAAATAATGAGTGAACGGTTTCTTTATTCTTTTCTGTGTCTTCTGAACTTTCAACAAAATATACAAATAATACTTTTAAATTGGTTTTTAAAGTTTTAACCATTACAGGAAGGGCTTATGTTAAAGCTAAATTTCACTGTAGCCAATACCATTGTTTTAAAATCTATTAACTTTTCATATTCTGTTCTTTTCTTCTGCATAAGATAATATTAAAATCAAACTCTGGCTCCAAAGATGCCGACAGGGAACCCACAGCAGAAGGCACTGACAGCGTGAGCTGTAATAACAGGATCGTGGCTGAAATGCAGAGAGGACTGGAGCTCGTGAACTCAACTCTCGAGATGCATTTAGAACATGAACCAAGGGGTAGAACCAGCAAAGCTGGACGGGCTCCCCGTCTACCGTCTGTTAGCGCCCAAGATTCTGACAGGGAGAGTCAAGATGAAGGAGTGGTTTTCTTTCAGAAACAATTCTGCCAAAAACATGGAATGCAAGTAATTTAAAATATTCAAGACATATGCATAACTGACTCCAAATTGCCTTAGTATGCCTTGTATGATAGGATATAAGAACTACCCCCATCTATGTAATGTTTGGCTGACACTCAAGACAAAACCTCACATATTCAATATCCCACTATTTTCTGATTGTACCAAAAAATTAACAACCAGAAAATTATTTCACTCTTTAAAAAAAGCATTTACACTTTAAAAATTGGGATGAGGTACAATTTCCTCCTTCTTAAAGATGTTTCTACAGCTACTAAAAAAACTTGCATTTGTAAAATAGTTGATAAAAAAATCTTCCTCTGGCCCTGGCTGGTTTGGCTCAGTGGATGAAGCGTTGCCCTGCAGACCAAAGGGTCTCGGGTTCAATTCCGGTCAAAGGCATGTACCTTGGTTGCAGGCTCCTCCCCAGCCCGGGCTCTGTTCGGGGGCATGCAGGAGGCAACCAATCAGTGTGTTTCTCTCCCATTGATGTTTCTCTCTGTCCTTCCCTCTCTCTTCCACTCTCCCTGAAAATCAATGAAAAAAATGTGCTCGGGTGAGGATCAACAACAACAATCTTCCTCTGGATTGTGCAAGAAGGGAGAAGGGACCACAGAGAAGACATGGTATGTGGTATTAATCAGACTTGGCTTCTTTCTCTCCTGCTTCACCGGACACTGGCCTCTCCTCCTTTTCAGTTCCTCCGTTTTCCGTAGGCAGATCTTCAGGTTCCTGGTCAGCCACTTGGCCTGCTTTTCCTTTGCTCCCCTTTCCCTTCCGTATGCACTTTTTTGTCTGCAGATTCATCCTTTCCTGCCACCTTTTTTGGCTTCATTCCCATTTTTTTTTTTTTTTTGCAGGAGCAGGTTTGGCTGACAGCCTTGCTGACCTCCTCCTTTGCTGCCTATAGGGGGAGCTGACCTTCCTCTTGGGCACCATGGAGGTGGCATGCAGCTGAGGGCCTGAGAACTGAGGCTGCCTAGAACCTTTGAGAACCTGGGTTGACTGGCCGCTGCCACTTCTCCAGCCACCCCAGCTGCCCAAGCTGCTGGGACCCACAATGGGGGGCGGTGGGAAAACCATCTGAAACCGGATTGGGAGCCCACTCCCCCCGCTCCCCAACTATTCTTAATATTCAGTTCTGGGCACCATAATTTAAGATGGGCAATGTCACCCTGGCTGGTTTTGCTCAGTGGATAGAGCGTCAGCCTGTGGACTGAAGGGTCCCGGGTTCCATTCCAGTCAAGGGTACATGCCTGGGTTGCGGCTCAATCTCCAGTGGGGGGCATGCCTCCCTTCCTCTCTGAAATCAATAAATATATGTGTAAAAAAAAAAAAAGATGGGCACTGTCATCAAATACAATATATCCAGGAGGGCAACGGAGATAAAAAGAGACCCCAAAATCAAACCATCTAATAACCCTTAGGGTTTAACTTGCAGTGGGATGGCCAACACGGTAGGACAACAACATCTCAGAGATGTTAGGGAGCAGGTTAGTGAGCAGAGTTCAAGAAAACAGAGCGCTCAGACAGCAGCTTTTCAGCGCTCTGGTAGAAAGAACATGTACAAAAATGGAACCGGGTGCTTTTGTAAGTTACTACAAGTGCTTAAAAAAGAGAGGGAGTACTTTAGGTCCTCCCCACAGTGAAGGCATCAGGAATGCCAACACACTTTCTTCTGCTGCTCTGTTCTCCATTATAAACTCATCAAGCAGCAATCTGATGAAGGCAAAATCCAGGCACTCTTACAAGCAGATTATACTGAGACTAGAGGCCCAGTGCACAAAATTCATACACAGGTGGGGTCCCTAGGCCTGGCTGGCGAACAGGGCCGATCAGGTTCCCCGCCTCTCCGCCTCCTCCTTCCCTCGTCGTATGTGCGCTGCCACTGCGCAGTTCCCCGCCTCCCCGCCCGCATCTGCCTCCACCCACCCCTGGTTCCCCATCACAGCCCAGGGCCCGGTTCCAATCGGGCGATTGGGACTTGCCAGCCGCGGGGAGGGACCTGGAGGTTGGCCAGCAGGCCCCATTGGCGATCAGGGCACCTGCAGGTTGGGGGCAGCTCCCCCGTTGAACATCTTCCCCCTGGTGGTCAGCGCATGTCATAACAACCGGTCACTTAGGCATATATATATATATAGATAGATAGAGAGAGAGAGAGATAGATAGATAGATAGATTTTTTGTTTGTTTGTTTTTTGGTCTCTAAATCATTTATTTCCTACTGGCTCCTAACCACTCACCTGCCTGCCTGACTGATCGCCCCTAACCACTCTGCCTGCTTGCCTGATCGCCCCTAACTGCCTCTGCCTCGGCCCCCGCCACCATGGCTTCATCTGGAAGGACGTCCAAAAGGTTGTTCGGCTGTCCAGTGTAATTAGCATATTATACTTTTATTATTATAGATTATTGTTGCTAAATTTAGCATTAGTAAGAGCAGTTCAGTTTCCCACGTTCCAGGGAGGATATTATACCAAAAAGGATCCTTCTTGACCAAAATTAAACATGTTTCTTTACCATAAGAGCTCTTTGCATCTTAAATGCTAACACAGATCCTGAGTACAAGAGGTGGGTATTTAACATGCAGCATTGTCACACTGCTTGGCAGTAATGTGTTCACACGATTTAATGCTGCAGAACATAATGTGGGAAACCCTCGTCAAAGCCTAAGAGTCCAGCCTCTGCTCACAACTTAACAGTTTTCTGATGAGCATTCACCACTGATTGGTTTTTAAAGCCCTGTCCTGTTTTATCAAATTGATTATTAGCTTTTTTTATTGGTCAAAGACCCTTTTGAAAATCCAATGTCATTTCTCCAGAAAAACTTTGCATGTGATTTCCAAGTTCCCATTAATTCCATCCAGACCCCCACTAAAAAATTCTCAAAGGAAATTTAGTTTTTCTTTTTGTTTTAATATATATTTTTATTTATTTCAGAAAGGAAGGGAGAAGGAAAGAGAGATAGAAATATCAATGATGAGAGAGAATCACTGATTAGCTGCCTCCTGCATGCCCCCTACTGGGGATCAAGCCTGCAACCCAGGCATGTGCCCTGACCAGGAATCGAACCAAGGACCCTTCAGTCTACAGGCTGACGCCCTATCCCCTGAGCCAAACCAACTAGGGTGGAAATTTAGTTTTTCTTCTCTCTTTTAAGTTATGAAGAAAATAAAAACTTTGAAAATGGCAAAGGTACGGTAATATATCAGATATAAAATTATTTTTGAATGGTATCATTTGAGCAAAAGGGACAGAAAATTTGAAAAAGCAAACTCTGAAAATACAACTAATATTACTAATAGCTTTAGGTCCCCTACCTGCCCCCCCTCCAACACAAATCCAAAGTAGCCCAGAATAGTCATCCTAGTAAGATTTTAAACACATGAAACAAACAGCCAATTCCAAAGTTTTACTTCTAGCTAGGCTTAAGTCTTGTATTACGATGCCCATTCCAAAATCTCACATTTGACCTTTGTAATCTTTCAAATTAGAAATCTGTTCAACTCTTCATCTTTATAACCCTATAAACTCCCAGCTGATGGAGTTACACATTGCATTATGATGTTCCTTTCCCTCTAGGCCTTTCCTCCTAGTTACTTCCGTTTTAGCTTGTACAGCATTTTGAAAAAAGCAGATTGTGAAATCACAGGTTAGAAATCTTTCAATCATCATGACAGGCCACAGTAAAGATATATACTTTCAAACTCTTGAAATTATTTTAAAAATGTAAGAGAACTGTCATATATGTAGGGACTTTCAGCTACAAAACTTATTTAAAACTTTGCATTAAGAAAGACGGTGAAAAATAAAGGTGCTTTAAAACTTACGTTTTGCTTCTGATAGATTCTGATTAGGCGACCAGACCAGCATGCCAAGATTGTCTCGTTCTTGACTGCGTCTTGCTAATTTGGCTTGGTAGAAATAAAAAGAGAGAATGCTTATTGTAATTTAACAGACATGTGAAGCAATGATCAACAACACGGCTCTGATCTTCTAAGCTCAGACCCTGATGCCATCACCCACCCTGGACTGAACTCCGCCAATGGAGCCTGCATACTCACCACCACCACAGGTGATGGGGGCGTGGAGCAGGCTCTGAAGTCCCCGGAAACATTTCTAAGTCTTTTCCTACGTTATTACTTATTTAACAAGCAGGTGTCATTATTATCTCATACTATTAGGTAAAGAAACTAAACGGGTCACTCAGCTGGAAGGACGTAGTCAGGAATGAACTCAGACTGGCTCGGCGCCCAAGGCTTAAAGCGCTGTACACGAGGATGCTGTTTTCAGACATGGGACATCCAAAAGGGAAGCTGCTCCAAGATCCTCTTAAAACACGAATCCTTCCAGTGTGCTTAGCATACCCTCACCCTTCTCTGCCAGTGTAACTTTTGGGTGGCTTGACAACAGGAATCCAAAGATTCCTTCAAAAACTTTATTAAAGAATAACTTACTAAAAAGATTTAACTTGAAAGGAAACTTCTGAAGTACATTCAAATTCTTAAAAATCTGTGATACAAAACAACAGTCCCACAGGTTTACAGGTGCTATAAGAAAGAAGGAAATCTTGCCATTTGTAACAACAGAAATAGACCCAGGGTGTATTATGCTAAATGAAATAAGTCAGACAGAGAAAGAGAAATACCATATGACTGTGCTCATATGTGGCATCTAAAAAAGAAAATAAAGAAACAAACTCATAGCCCTAGCCGGTTTGGCTCACTGAATAGAGCATCGGGCTAGGGACTGAAGGGTCCCAGGTTCAATTCCGGTCAAGGGCATGTACCTTGGTTGCAGGCACATCCCCAGTAGGGGGTGTGCAGGAGGCAGCTGATCGATGCTTCTCTCTCATCGATGTTTCTAACTCTCTATCCCTCTCCCTTCCTCTCTGTAAAAAATTAATAAAATATATTTTTTAAAAAAAGAAACAAACTCATAGATACAGAGACCATTTTGATGGTTGCAACATGGAAGGGGGTTTGGGAGTATGAAAAATGGTAAGAGATTAAGAAGTACAAATTGCCAGTTATAAAAACAGTCACAGGGAGGTAAAGTACAGCACAGGGAATATAGTCAATCATATTATAATAACTACTAGAGGCCCGATGCACGAAAATTCATGCAAGAGTACGCCTTCCTTCCCCCAGCTGCGGGCACCGGCTTTCCTCTGGCATCCAGGGCCCGGGCTTCGCTCCTGGCCACCAGCAGGCACCCGGGACCCAGGCGGCTTTGCTCCGGCCCCGGCTTTGTCCGGGAGGATGTCTGGAGCATATTACCCTTTTATTATTATAGATGGTGTCAGGTGGGTACTAGACTTATTGGGGTGATCACTTTGTAAATTATATAAATGTTGTATATATACCCAAAAGTAATATAATAGTGTACGTCAACTGTAGTTGAAAATTATTTAAAATTTTCATTTGGATTGCAAATTAAAATGAAAAAGTCTGACAACACCAAGGTGTAGCGATACTATGGGGGAACTGGAACTCCCATGCACTGCTGGTGGGAATGTAAAATGACACTATCACTTGGGGGGAAAGTCTCGCAATTTCCTAAAATGTGGTATATCCATTCAATGGAATAAAACTCAGCAATAAAAAGGAATGAATTATTTAAGCATGTAACATGAATGAATCTCAAAACAATTACTCTGAGTGAATGAGTTGCAAATACAGAAAGGGGGGCTAGAAAAAGTTCTGTGGTGCTCCAGAGAAATGAGAGTAACAATAGCAAATCATAGTTTTCAACAGAATTAGAAATATGGGTGTGTGCGCCTGTCTGCGCGCGCGCGCACACACACACACACACACAGTTACTTCCCAGTTCTGCCCACTGGGAGGGTCCTGATGCAATGACAATCCAGCAACAACTGAGCACATCTAGCTCCCAGATCTTGGTTTCTAAATACCACTCACCAGTAAAAGGAACAAGGCCTCCTTGAAGAAATGGTTGATTGCAGGGCTAGGAGTGAAAATGTATGAGGACCCTAGCCCTGGCCAGGGTGGCTCAGCTGGTTGGAGCATTGTCAATTCCCGGTCAGTGTATATACCCAGGTTGCAGGTTGGATCCCCAGTCAGAGCCCATGCAGGGGGCAACCAATCGCTGCCTCTCTCTCACATCAATGTCTTTCTCTCTCCCTCTCTCACTGTGTCTCTCAGTCTCTCAAAATCAATGGAAAAAATATCCTCAGGTGAAGATTAACAAAACAAACAAACCCTAACCGGTTTGGCTCAGTGGACAGAGCGTTGCCTGCAGGTTGAAAGGTCCAGGGTTCAATTCTGGTCAAGGACATGTACCTTTGGTTGCAGGCTCGATCCCCAGTGGAGAGCATGCAAGAGGCAGCTGGTCGATGTTTCTCTCTCATCGATGTTTCTAACTCTCTATCCCTCTCCCTTCCTCTCTGTAAAAAATTGTTGATATAAATTTTTAAAGCCTGAGAGAAAAATATCACCTCCAAATAAATGACAAACCACCAGCAATAGAAGCCAGAGATAGTGGAATACTATCTTTATCGACTGAGAGGAAATCTTAGCGTGTACCCTGCAAAACGTGCAGAAACATGGGCAACACGGGACATTTCACATGGACACTTATGGAGACTTTACGTGCACTAAAGAACATGCTCAGGAAAAACATCCTGAAAGGAAGGTTGATACTCAAAAAGAAAAAGGAAAGTAAGTAAACAAGATTTCATAAGCACTACCTATAAAAAAAAAAATCACGTCCAGCCCGGCCAGTGGGGCTCAGTGGTTGGGTGTTGACCTATGAACCAGGAGGTCACGATTTGAATCCCAGGCAGGGCATATGCCCAGGTTGCGGCTAGATCCTCAGTGTGGGGCGTGCAGGAGGCAGCCAATCAATAATTCTCTTTCATCATTGATGTTTCTATCTCTCTCTCTCCCTTTCCCTTCCTCCCTGAAATCAATAAAAGTATTTATTTTTTTAAAAACACATGTTCCATTTAAGGAGTTTTGAAAAAGAACAAAACTAAAATTCTGGACAATAACTAACAACATGTAGCTCTGGGTAGTAGGATCATAGCTGAACTGTTCTAAAGCTGAAAGATGAACTTTAGATGTGAACTTGAGTGGGTGGGGTGAGGAGACCCGACAAACACTGTGATGCCAGTCTCCACTGACATGACTGCCTCACGGCAATAGCACCTGCCCGATGGGGTGTGGTGAGAAAGGCATCACTGCACCTCTGTGGTCTTCCTCCCCAAACCCTCAGTCTAATAATCAAAAAACATCAGACAGGTCCCAACTGAAGAACATTTTACAAAAATCCTGACTCATACTCCTCAAAACCGCTGAGTCATCAAAAACAAGGGAGGTTGTAAGGAACTGTCACAGCCAAGAGTTGCCTGATGAGACATGACAGCCACATGTAATGTGAACCGTGGATGGGATCCTGGGACAGAAAAAGGACATCAAGGAAACACTAAGGAAATCTGAATAAAGTATGGTTCCAGGTAATAACACTGAACGAATATTGGTTCATCAACTAACAAATGTACCATATAATGTAAGGCATTAATCACAGGGGAAACACGGTGTGGGGTATATGGGAATTCTCTGTACTATCTTTGTAACTTCTGTAAGTCTAAAACTATCCTATATAATAAAAGCCTAATATGCAAATTGTGCCCTCGATCCGGAGTTCGACCGCTCACTATGACGTGCACTAACCATCAGGAAACAGCATGGAACATGGCGGACGTCAGCGACATGGCGCTGACAGCGGGCGGCAGTGGAGGCACTGCTGGCCCCGATGGGCCCTGAAGAGAGCGGGACCGTGGCGGGATGATGGAGCAGGTGAGCGGGCGGCACCAAGGCAGGTGCGAGCGGGGCCTGATCACCCCGCCAATTGCCCCACAGACAGCAACCAGGGGCAGCAAGGCTGCCGCCCAGCTCCCAGGCACTAGGGAGCAGGCCAGGAGCCCAATCGCCCCGCAGACGGTGACCAGCACCCATTACAGAGAAGTGGGAAATAGCAATATTAAAATACTAGTGGCCCAGTGCATGAATTCCTGCACCCTGAAAGGAATTGTGGGCTGTGGGGCTGCGGTGGGCACAGGGGCGGGTCTCAGCCCATCCTCTGTGCCCCCACCCGGCCCCTCCTACCGCGGCCCCTGGTCCCGTCTGCCAGCAGCCCTGCTCCTGCTACCGCTGCTCCCACGCCCTGACGGTGCCGGCCCAGAGTGATTGGGGCCAACGCCATCAGCGGCTGGGAGTGGCTGATCGTCCCTCAGGAGCAGGGGGAGGTGGAGAAGCCCTCAGGGGTGATCGGGGCCGGCAGCCGCCACTTGTACCCACTGATGGCGCCAAGTGATTGGGACTGGCGCCAGGCGCCGGCAGTGAATATGAGCAGCAGCTCCAGTGCTGGCTGCAGGTACAAGCAGGGCCAGCGCCAGCAGTGGGTGCGAGTGGCGGCTCCAGAGCCGGCAGCAGGTGCAAGTGGGGCCATCGCCAGCAGTGGGTGCAAGAGGCAGCTGCCAACCCCGATCACCCCTCAGGAGCAGGGGGAGGTGGAGAAGCCCTGAGGGGTGATGGGGTCAGCAGCCGCTGCTCGCACCTGCTGACAGCGTCAAGCAACCGGGGCTGGTGCCAGGCTCCAGAAGCAGGTGCGAGTGGCAGCTCTGGCGCTGGCAGCAGGTTCGAGCGCCTGGTGGGACCGCAACGTACGGGAGCAAACAATTTGCAGTAACCACCAGAGGCTCGCCCTGATGACAGTGACCGGCACCCCACCTTGGTCTGGCGCCCCCACTCACATGTTCTATCATCCTGCCGCGGCCAACGCCCGCCATGTTCCGCGCTCTGCCACCTGCTGTTGACGCCCACCATGTTCTGCACGCGTCCCCTGGTGGTCAGCACACATCATAGCGACCAGTTGTTTGGTTCAGTTGTTCTGCCATTCAGTCTATTTGCATATTAGAGTCTTAAATACTAGTATATATAGATTTCTTCTAATTATTTTCCTTTAAATGTGCACGAATCCGTGCACCAGGCCACTAGTTTTAAAATAAAAAGTTTACTTTGAATCCAAGGCCCTACACAATCTGACCAGGCTACCTGTCTATCCCATGTCCCATTCTCAGGATTCACCTATCCCCACATGGTAATTCCACATTTTTTTTCTCACATCTTTCCCCTTACACCTCTTTCTCGCTGCAATATCCCTTCCTATCTTTTCCCACCAGCCAACTCCTACTGATTTTTCAGGACAGCCCAAAGAGCACCATCTTTGGAAAGTCTGCTCTGACTCTCGCAGTCCAGGTTACAATGCACCCTCCTCAGTACCACTGAGGACCACCCTCTCTCACAGCTTAGACGCATCATTAATGGTTTGCACAGAGACACCTGCTGTTGTGGAAAGAACAGTGCCATTGTAAGGAAGACTCAGTACTGGAAGTACTGGAGTCCCCCTTATTCACGGGGACTCGTTCCAAGACCCCTAGTGGATGCCTGAAACTGCCCAAGGTACCGAAACCTCTATATACTGTGTTTTTTCCTATTCTTACATACCTATGGCAAACATTTCAATATTTTAATTACATCCATGTTAATTCTGAGTTTGCAGAGGTAACCTAACCAACTACCATTATGTTTTAGTACTAAGGGATATACATTTCAATAAAGTGATTGAAATGCAAAAAAAAAAAAAGTTTAATTTATAAATTAGGGGCAGTAAGAAATTGACAAGAATAACTAATAATAAAATAGAACAATTGTAGCAATACACTGTCATAAAAAGTTACATGAATGTGCACCCAGTGCGTGTGTGTGTGTGTGTGTGTCCCTCTCTCTCTGATAATCAGTCTGGTCACTGAGACGGCGACTAAGTGACTAACCAGCTGGGAGCATATATAGCGTGGATACGCGGGACATAGGTGTGATTCACGTCCCGGGCAGGACAGAGCAGGACAGAGCAGGATTCATCACACTACTCAGAATGGCATGCAATTTAAAACTTATTCATTGTTGACTTCTGGTATTTTTTCATTTAATATTTTTGGACCACAGTGAACCTGTGGATAAGGGGGAATCTACCGTAATTATTATTAGTGGCTTTGGGATCAGTAAGATCTCATTGTAATACACAAAATAACCCTGTGAGATAAGATGTTCTACTTTGTTTACAAGAGGGGTGAAGTGACTTGTGCTAGAGCCCAGCATTGCCTGGGATCTGAGTCCACCTCTCAGACTACACCCAGGCGAGTCTGAACCCCTCTCAGCCACTCTGTCACTGAGTGACGATGAACTCAGCTTCATCAACCCCTGATGGAAAATGGGGGATAGCGCCTGCCTTGTGCACCCAGGTTTCTGTGAGGATTACGAACGGCACATGTTACGTGCCTGGTACATGCTTAATAACCATGATAACAGCAATTATTCTCTTCTGTCGCCCTGGTTAGGCTGAGCTTCTTGAGACCTCTGTATCTTTACTGTCGGGCACATTATAGGTGTTTCATAAAAGCTGAATAAATTTGTTTAAAATATATTTT
Organism: Myotis brandtii; assembly: GCF_000412655.1. NCBI lineage: Eukaryota > Metazoa > Chordata > Mammalia > Chiroptera > Vespertilionidae > Myotis > Myotis brandtii. The sequence goes on from NW_005371320.1 coordinate 408,075, forward strand.
TATTGATTTTAAGAAGGAGAGAGAGATAGAAACATCAATGATGACAATCATTGATCTGCTGCCTCCTGCATACCCCACCCTGGGGATCAAGCCCACAAACCGGGCATGTGCCCTGAACAGAAATCAAGCCGTGACCTCCTGGTTCATAGGTCACCGATCAAACACTGAGCCATGCTGGCCAGACAAAGCTGAATAAATTAGTATGCACAAAGTAACAAGTCAGGTGCCCAATTAATAGAAAGTTCTAGAAAGGGAGCAGCATACTGTCCTATTCCCTTTCTTTCACTGCAACTGCCCAGACGGACAAGCGTGACAACCAAATAGGTTGGACAACTCCTGCAGCTCTGCCCTCTAGAGCGCAGCCCTCCCCTCACTGCCTGCCCCCTACAAGCTAGCCCCCTGCCCTCTGCGGCATAAACTACCTGCAGGCGGCCACTTCAAACACGCGTGCTCACTCTAGTCCACGCGGACAGCCCTGGGCGAAGCTCCCTGAGAACGGACTGCATCCCTGTCCAGTAACCTAAGTCCAGCCGGGTCTGATCTGCGTGCCTCTCCTAATTCTCCGAGAAGGAATCGGATCCTAACCCGATGCTGCCAAGTGAGCTCTGTCCACACTGGAAACGGGAGCTGTGCACTCAGTTTCCTCCAACAGAAAACATCTTTTCTCTCATTCTCCCTCACCTGCAGGTGTCTGGGATCAGAATCAGTCGTCTCTAGAGAAATACTTTCCTTCCAGGTTACCAGTCTAACCAACTCATCATTTAGCACCAATGGAACATCACCATGTGCAGTCCTTAGAGTAAAGCAAAGAGGGGCAAGACCCTCCAGAGGCCAATCGATTTCACGGCCGATGCTTCACATCCTGGGTCCCGCTATTCTAAACACTGTTCTACCAGGACTGTCACCAAAGCACACTGATCAGACGGGCAAACCACACAGAGACACTGGGCTCAGAGACACTGGGCTCGGGTCCCAGGCCATCCCTACAGAGCTAATGTCACCAGCAAGGGAGCCACGGGAGCATCGTGGTTCCCCAGTGCCTACAAGTTCTGTTTATACTATACTGAAGCAGCATGATGCTGAAACAATGGACACACCGTAATTAAACTTTCCTGCTAAGAAATGCTAAGCAACCTCTCAGCCTGCAGCAAGGCGTAAACTTTTTTCTGGTGGAGAGTCTTAGCATCAATGTGTAAAAATCGCAGAGTCTGCAAAGCGCAATGAAGCGAGGTCTGCCTATATGGGTGTTTCACCACCACGGCTCTGAGAAGAGCCCCTCAGCCACGGGCTGACAGCGGTGAGGCGCCACCCCCACAAGGATGCGGGGCGGGCTCCTGCACCGGTGCATTCTCCATGGCCCAGGGAAGACTCCAATGACCCAACAGCTAGCTCAGAACAGCACTGTAACATACCCCACGTTATGAGAGTTTCCTCCTAAGAGGTGAGTTAGAAAAAAGAGAACATGGAATCCTTCCCAAAGTTTGGCAGAGCAAGATGTTAGAAAGGGCTGCAGAAAAGGAGCCACCAAACACACTGACAGTACCCAGTCTGCTGTAAATGAGTTTAGGCTTTCCGAAAGGCAGTTTGGCAACGTTTACCAAAGCTCTAGCGATGTCTCCTAAAACAAATAATCAGGGAGCTTTGCAAAGACTCACCTACAAAGTTGCTCATCAAAGTGCTGCTGAAATGGCCATGAACAGCGGACAGTTCAAATGTCCGACAGGAGACATTTAAAATGTTTGGTGCGACTCTACAGCGGACACGGCACACACTGCCCTGGCGGGGGCTCGGCTGACTGCAGTGTTGTCCCAGAAAGGTTGCAGGTTTGGCTCCCAGTCAGGGCACATACTAGGCTGTGAGTGCGAGTAAGGGAGGCAATCAGTTGGTATTTCTCACAGCACTGTTTCTCTCTCTCCCCACCTTATGTCTCTAAAATCAATAAAAGCATATCCTTGAGTGAAAATTTAACAAAAAAGAAAAGAAAGAAGCTACGCACACATACAAAGAAGCTGTGCAAGTCCTTCCAATGATGTGGGAAGCAACATGTGGGTCACATGCAGTGAAGTCAGCTCCCAGCCCCGCGTGGGTCCTGAGGTCATGCCTACGGCTTCTTTTACGGAGTCAATCTATTGTATGTTTGGTCCTCCAAACACATAAAGTGAAACAGAGGAGATCACAGAGAAGCACTGCGATTACAGAATCGCCCAATGTCACAACTCACGTCCAGTGAAAAGGATCCCGATACATGTACCCTCCGCTCGCGCACTAAATCCTGGATCCTGAGCCACCCCACCCCGCCTGCGGATGCACCCTCTTCTCCTGTGCTCCCTCTAACAAGCACCCGCCGCCCTGGGCTTTTCCCAGGCTTAACACGTAATCCATGATTGTGCTGGTGACTAAATTCTTCTGAATGAGGAACTATTTCTTCCCTCTGAAGTCTATGAGGTGAGAAGATGCTGAGAGTATAAAGCCACTGACATGGTTTGATGAAAGACGAATAAATGAGTATTCATTCTTTCGGTGGAATAAAAAATAGCACAAAGGATCAGATTTTTTAAATTATTACTGACTTTTCCATAACGAATCCAGATTTGTGAGGATTTTATTAGATTCCTACCTCCACAATCTCGCTTACTAAGTGCTTTTCTCCTCTGAAAAAGTTTGGACACTCCTGGTCCCACACAGTCTAAAAAAAGCCCTGCTAGCAGTCTGACCATTTCTCACTGTGACGACACCCTGAGAGACCCAGAGCAACGGAAAAGAACTTTGTTCCCAAGTTCCAGAGAGCACAGAATCAGATTAAGAATGAGACTTTCCATTGTGGTTTAAAATACGAGCTAGGACAGTGGTCAGCAAACTGCGGCTCTCGAGCCACATGCGGCTCTTTGGCCCCTTGAGTGTGGCTCTTCCACAAAATACCGACTTTTGTGCATGGGCCACGAAGTTTCAATCGCACTGTACGTGCGCGCCT
>NW_005371320.1:411351-428697 GCF_000412655.1 Myotis brandtii
ATGTTTCTCTCTCATCGATGTTTCTAACTCTCTATCCCTCTCCCTTCCTCTCTGTAAAAAATCAATAAAATAATATATTTTAAAAAAATTTTTTAAAATAAAATAAATAAAATACGAACTAGGAGATTCCTCTCTTCTTGCTATACAATGGCATGCAAACAATTAATAATAGACTTTTGGGGGTGCCATTTAATTCCTGCAGGCAATGATCTTCCGTTGTACATGAGCCTGAAGCTTCAGCCGTTACTATTCTATTTCAAATAGTAAGATCTACACAAAAATAAACTTCATGCCCAGAAGAGCTGGCAATATCACATGCACAGTTTTACTGGCTGCTTTATTTTAATAACAAATCTGAACCAATTTATAAGACTACAATTTATACAACTCCTATCAGATTAAGGAAACAACCATCTTTAATATTATACTTGAGGACGAAAATTCTCATACAGCCTCTCATTAGCATACTGCCCTGATAATATCACACTTTAACAATGGCGGAAAGCCAAAGGCTATCACCTTCTTAACACATTGGATGCGGGAAACGTATTTATACGTTTTACGTTGACTGGTAAACACAATTTTCCAGTGAGTTTTCCAGTATTTGTCTGTTTAAAATTTAAGAAAAATAATTCAGTATACATTTTATAGTAAATCACAAAAAGTTTCATTGAAAAAAAAATATGTAAAACTAAAGTTATCGTAATTTTACTGAATGTTGCCATTTGCGCAAAAAATTAAGCAAAAACGGCCCGCATACAATGTGTTAATACTAGTCACAAAAGAGGCACAGCTCTTTTTTTCTTAATTTAAAACAGACTGAAAAGCTAATTTTATAATACAAGATATAAAAAGGAACTTATTTTTACCCAAAGAGTAACCTATGCACAAGTATCTGTGCAAATTTTCCTGTCTGTTAAGTAAATCACTTACAAATCACAATAAATATCATATTGTACACCAAATTCATAGAGCTATACAATCTATAGATTCAATACAATTCCTATCAAGACACCAATGGCATAGTTCACAGAACTAGACCAAATATTCCACAAATTTATATGGCACCACAAAAAGACCCTGAATAGCCACAGCAATCTTGAGAAAAGAGAACAAAGTTGGAGGATTCACACTACCTGATATCAAACTATATTACAAGGCTATAGTAATTAAAACAGCATGGTACCGGCATAAAAACAGACACACAGATCAATAGAAAAGAATAGAGAGCCCAGAAATAAATCCATGCCTTTATGGTCAATTAATATATTTGACAAAGGAGACAGAAAACATACAATGGGGTAAAGGTAGTCTATTTTATAAATTATGTTGGGAAAATTGGACAGATACATGCAAAACAATGAAATGAGAATACCTACTTACACCTTACACAAGAATAAACTCAAAATGGATTAAAGACTTAAATGTTAGACTTGAAACCATAAAAATTCTACAAGAAAACATAGGCAGTAAAATCTCAGACATTTCTTGTAGCAATATTTTTTCTGATATAGCGCCTTGGGCAAGGGCAACAAAAGAAAAAATAAACAAATGGGACCATATCAAACTAAAAAGTTTTTGCACAGCACAGGAAACCATCAACAACATGAAAAGACAGCCCACTGAATGGGAGAACATATTCATCAATGATACATCTGGTAAGGGGTTAATATCCAAAATTTATAAAGAACTTATAAAACACAACACCAAAAAAACCTAGCAATCCAATTAAAAAATGGGCAAAGGACCTGAACAGACACTTCTCCAAAGAGGACATACAGATGGCCAACAGACATATGAAAAGATGCTCAATGTCACTAATCAGAGACACGCACATTAAAACCACAAGGAGATACAGCCTCATGCCTGTGAGAATGGCTAACATCAACAAATCAACAAACAAGTATTGGGGGGATGTGGAGAAAAGGGAACCCTCGTGCACTGTTGGTGAGAATGCAGATTGGTGCGGCCACTGTGGACAACAGTATGAAGTTTCCTCAAAAAATTAAAAAAGGAACTGCCTTATGACACAATGATTCCACTTCTGGAAATTTATCCAAAGAAACACAAAACACTAATTTGAAAGAATTCATGTGCCCTGGCTGGGAGCTTAGTTGGTTAGAGCTTCGTCCCGATTCCCAAGGTTGTGGATTTGTTCCCCAGTCAGGGCACATACAAGAATCAACCAGTGAATACATACGTAAGAGGAACAGCAAATCGATGTTCCTCTCCCTCTTTTTCTCCCTCAACAATAAATATATTTTTAAAAATAAATAAATATGCCCTAGCCGGTTTGGCTCAGTGGATAGAGCGTCGGCCTGCAAACTGAAAGGTCCCAGGTTCAATTCTGGTCAAGGGCACATGCCCGGGTTGTGGGCTCGATCCCCAGTGGGGGACTTGCAGCCGATCCATGATTCTCTCTCCTCATGGATGTTTCTATCTCTCTCTCCCTCTTCCTTCCTCTCTGAAATCAATAAAAATATATTTAAAATAAATAAATAAATAATTAGATAGATAGATAGATAGATAGATAGATAGCCCTGGCTGCTGTGGCTCAGTCAGCAGGAGCGTCATCCCGTACACCAAGCATGTCAAACTCAAAGGCTAACACAGCCAAATAAACAAAGTTTAAGTTTACATGGGCTGCAAAAGAAACAAAAGCTTCCATTTTCATAGAAACATAGGTTTATTTTGACAGAGACATGCTGAATACAAAGGGCTGAAATAAATGAGTCATCGTTAACATAAAAAATAGAACATTTTAATAAAAATTAATATTTTTTCTTGAACTTTAACTTACCAGGCACTGAATAACTGCACAAATTAATAAGCATAACGCAAATAAACCTATTTTTCTTGTTCGCCAAAAGCGAAATATTTCCTGTTGCACACACCAAACAAGGCAGTACAAGACTAATGACGTGGCAATCAGCTGCTAAAATATTCGCTGTTAGTATTAGTGGAGAGAAATGGTGTGCCTGCACGTAAGGCGTGTAAGAGAAATGAATGCAACACAATTATAGTAATCAGTCATTAACGAATGTTGTAGTTCGTTATTAATAAGTAGAGGCCCGGTGCACGAAATTCATGCACTGGGGGGGGGGGGTCCTCTCAGCCCAGCCTGCGCCCTCTCGCAGTCCGGAAGCCCTCGGGGTATGTCTGTCTGCTGGCTTAGGCCCGCTCCCCCAGTTCCTTAGCACTGCTGCGGAGTCAGGAGAGGCTCCCACCACCACCGCTGCACTTGCCAGCCCTGAGCCTGGCTTCTGGCTGAGCAGTGCTCTCTCTGCGAGAGCACACTAACCACCAGGGGGCAGCTCCTGCGTTTTGCATCTGCCCCCTGGTGGTCAGTGTGCATCATAGTAACTGGTCATTCTGGTCATCTAGGCTTTTATTATATAGATTATGTATAACAGGATATTGTAAAAATTAAGTTACAAAATTTTATTAAAACATTTCTTACAGCCCTGACTGGTTTGGCTCAGTGGATAGAGCATCAGCCTGCGGACTCAAGGGTCCCAGGTTTGATTCCAGTCAAGGGCATGTACCTTGGTTGCGGGCACATCCCCAGTGGGGGGTGTGCAGGAGGCAGCTGGTCGATGTTTCTCTCTCATCGATGTTTCTAACTCTCTATCCCTCTCCCTTCCTCTCTGTAAAAAATCAATAAAATATATTAAAAATAAAAAAAAAATTTTTTTAAATATCTTCAGAAACCTTTTCCACGGGTCTCTATACCCTGTATGTGTTTGGGTTTACATAGTCGACCTAGTGAAGTTATATAAAAGAAAAAACAAGCCTAGAGGAATGTTTTTTTAATATCTGAGCAAAATGAATTCAAATAATGAAAATAACTAATTTCTACTTAAATGAATTGGTTTGCTACAACTTACACAAGCTTAATTTTGAAATCTGGTTAGCAATTTTTTTCATCATTTTTTAAAAATATATTTTATTGATTTTTTACAGAGAGGAAGGGAGAGGGATAGGGTTAGAAACATTGATGAGAGCAAAACATCAATCAGCTGCCTCCTGCACACTCCCTACTGGGGATGTGCCTGCAACCAAGGTACATGCCCTTGACCGGAATTGAACCTGGGACCCTTGAGTCCACAGACTGACGCTCTATCCACTGAGCCAAACCGGTTAGGGCTTTTTCATCTTTTTTATTTTATATATACTACTAATGAGAGGGAGAGAAGGGACAAGATAAAAGGAAATATTTATTGCTCATCTATTATGTGCCAGGCACTTAACTTGTAATCATCCTATATAATAAAAGCGTAATATGCAAATCAACTGAACGGAGGAACAACTGGTCGCTATGACGTGCACTGACCACCAGGGGGCAGACGCTCAGCCCAAGAGCTGCCCCACAGGGGGAGCACCACTCAGCCAGAAGTGGCAGGCGAGCGCAGTGGCAGTGGCAGGAGCCTCTCCCTCCTCTACTGCAGGCGGGCAGTAAGGAGTGAGGGGTCCCGGACTGTGAGAGCCCCGGACTGCAAGAGGGATGTCTGACTGCCGGCTTAGTCATAGTAAGCTGGCAGGTGGACATCCCCCAAGGGGTCCCGGACTGCGAGAGGGCGGAGGCTGGGCTGAGGGACCAACCCACCCAGTGCACAAATCTCATGCAACGGGCCTCTAGTACTTCTATAAAAACTGAAAGACCAGTCCAGGCTGGTGTGGTTCAGTTGGTTATAGGGTCATTGTTCCATGCACCAAAAGGTTGCGGGTTCCATCCCCAGTCAGGGCTTGTTGAAAGGCAACCAATATATGTGTCTGTCTGTCTTTCTCTCCCTTTCCCTCTCTCTAAAATCAATAAGCATATCCTCAGGTGAGGATTAAAAAAAAAACTGAAAAGACCATAAAAACATAGAAAAATATCATGATAAAACAAAAAGCAAATTATGACACTCCCCACCAGAAAGGTGCTGAGAAGAAGGAATGCCAATGAGCATCAAGGAGAAACGTGTCGGAGGAGAGTCCCTCCGCTGCCCGCCATTCTAAAGTACAGAGTGAGGCGCTCCTTGGGAAGCCAGTGCCAGAACAAGTACAGAAAAACTAGTAAAATGCTGTCTCCAGGAGGGGGGTATACAGGAAATGTCTCCTTCTCATTGCACACAGCCTTTTGCATCTTTTAACTTTGTACTTCATCCAAATAATCAATACAATTTTAAAAAGTCAATCACGGGGAAAGAAGTGTGGCGAAGACCACCGAGTCCTCATCACACAGATCAGTCTTGATTGCCGTCCTCTGCCAGGGACACTGTGGTTTAAACATACACCCTTCTCCCTAGGCCCCCGCATCACAGAGAGGGGGGTGGGGTGTCACACCCCCACAGCCACCATAGGCATTACTCAATGACTCACTCAGATGAGAACTAGACCTTGTCTTTACCTGCTCTACAGCTTACCCAAGTGCCCATCACAAAACGGAGCCCACACTTTACCTGATAGTATGAACATGTAATGCATGTGTGCCTTTGAAGAACATGGAATAACATGATAAAGCTCAGTGACTGCTATTTTCAAAGAGCTTCTCTTCCACACGCCCCTGAAATCGTACCGTCACACAGCCTTCCCATGTTATGGGTAGTTATACATCCTAAGTTCGTTCATTATTTATCAATAGTAATATTTTTGTCAACTGGAAGACAGAAAATGTTAAAAGTAGGTGATTTTATTACAGGCGTCCCCATTTGTTGAACATTCACTGTACACCATTTGTGAAAGACCTACATTAGTACCTGTTTTCACTGACTGAAAGAAATCCAAAAGATTTTTGCTTTTAGGAAAAAAGGTGAAAAGTGAACATCACATCTAGCGCTTGTCTTGCAGCACGCAGGCTCCTGAGCGTGCATTAGGCACTGGGTCTTCACTTAGGCCGGTTCACCTTACGGAAGGTTTCCAAGGACGCTCTGCTCTCAGGTAGAGGGGGAACCGTGTATCACACAGAAAGTCTCGGCTGGGGCTGAGTCTGGGTGGTAAAACAGTACGCTCGAAAGAAATGCGGTTTGGAGAATTTTCACCCAATTAGGGTCTCAATGAAAGGACACGAGAAGATACTTAAATACAGATGTGGTGGGTGGAACAATGTTGGAGGGACTGTCAGGCACACAAGCAGACAGGCAAGCTCAATGTGAGGAAGAACAGCAACAGTGTCACCCACGATAGGAAACACTGAGTCTGAGGACACGAGAATTAGGCAAAGGTTTAAGAAATCTGATCACTGTCAGAAAAGACAGAATAGGGGAGAGCATGCCTCTAATTCACTCTCAGTATCCCATCCAGGTAAGTGGACACCCAAGACTCAGGGTCTTCCCTGTTGTCATTCTTTATATATATACTAGAGGCCCGGTGCACGAATATGTGCACCAGTGGGGTCCCTCGGCCTGGCCTGCGGGATCAGGCTGAAACCGGCTCTCTGACATCCCCTGAGGGGTCCTGGATTGCAAGAGGGTGCATCCCAGGCCGAGGGACCCCACTGGTGCACGATCGGGGCCGGGGAGGGACGCGGGAGGGCTCCAGGGCGTGTCCGGCCCCTCTCGCTTTGCCCTGGTTGGTGGAGCAAAAGCCACATGTCTATGGCTAACTACAAGGAAGGGTGGGAAAGCGTGTTGGCTGTAGGACTAATAAGGTGGGGAATTCCCCTGACTTCAAAAGGTGCCAGACACCAAAAAGCACAATCAACAGCCACAAGTGGTACCACACCGGCAACCACCCCCTAAGGCCCTTGTCTACTTTTTTCTCGACTTATTCCCTCGATTTCTCCTAAAGTTCAGTGCCCTTCATCCCACAGTGGAATCGCTTGCAACCCTATTAGCTGTTTTGGGTATTTCTAAACAACATGCTAATGTTACTATTGAATTTTCTCTCCAGTTTCAATGCTATCTACTCACTACCTTATATAGAAGAGGGTCTGGCTTTCTCACCCTTCCTCCAATTATCCCACAACATGCTTAGCAAATTTTGATTGAGCCAATGTACTTATTGTTTGTGGCGGCATAAATACCATTCCTAGCTGAGTCCCGCTGCACTCATTATTACAGGCTTATTTTGTGCACCCTGTTTTAGCTGGAACTAATAATTGTCCTTTTTTTCTTGCTTGATTTTCTGCAAACCTCACACTAATTTACTCCCAATCTTCCACTAAAAGTGTAAATCTCAACACATCAGGCTTCCCTGCCAGCTGCTTATTTCTCGAGGGCGTCCCCCTGGAGCCCTGTCCCCTGGCCAGTCTGGGCTGGCTGGCTGCTGCCTGCACAGCTACTATCCCAAGATTCCTTCTGCCATCCCTCCAGGGATGCCCTTCTCCTCAGCTCCTTCTTGAATTCCATTACCTGGCTCTGGGCCCCGTGTCTGAGCTAAGGCGACTATATAGGCGACTATATCGAGGATAATGGGAACCAGGACCCTCACTGTCAAAGGAGAGTTAGGAAAAAGGAAAGTGAGGCCAGAAGGAATCAATCCTATGAGCTGGACCAGAAATGGTGGCCCTGGATGACCATGGTTTCTGACACAATATACCCGCAGAGGCTTAGGAACAGGTATCAGATGTGTAGACTGTACACACACGTCTGGCTCCTAGTTCTCTCAGGCCGAGAAGCAATGATGCCTGCAGCCCTGAGCACAGCTAATGCCAGGTATTGGTCTACGATACTCTTCACCCACTAGGAGAGTCAGTGCTCCTCAAGGAAGCACTGGCTCAAGCCCGGGGCAGGGAAGCTACAAGATGGACGTGGAATGTTTCCATGTGCCAGCGAGCAAGTGCTGGAAGGATGGTGGGGGTCTGTCAAAAGGACACGGGAGCCGGCTTACAGGGGCTCCCACTGGCCAAACATGGCATCATCTGAGCATCAGATAAATGATAGTTATGGATTATAACTGAGTAAGGGGAAAACCATGAGTCCACAGTGGTAAAATAAAGGAGTGAATAAATGACAGAGAATTTAGAAGCCACAAACTGCTTCCTCACAAAATATTTATTACACATTAATAAATACAAAATACTTTTTAAATAATTCTACAGTGGAGAATCGTGGCAGGCACTGAGGAAACAAAAACTTATTCTCAAATGGTCCCCAAAAGGGTACACAGTATAGAAAGAGGGCGGAGGAGCCCCTCCCCCTTTAACAGAAGAAAAGGCCTTCCGTCTGGAAAGGCCTGGTTCGTGGAGCACAGATGGAAGTCCTCCTGCTAGAGCCTGGGGCGCCACTCCACTGCCACCTCGTCCCGAGGGTTCAGACCCTCAGGCCACTGCTATGGCTTCATTTGTCCCCTGGAAGGTTGGGGGACCCTCTATTCTCTCTTGTGAAATACTGGGACGCACAGACTTCTTTTTTTCTTTTATTCATTGTGCTGGGCACGTGGTGGGTCTGTTTAACCTGGAGATTTGTGACCTTCAGTTCTGGGAAATGTTTAAATGGTAATGTAATCACTGTTCCTTCTCAGTTTCCTTTTTTCTCTCTCTCTGGAGGACACCTGTAATGCAGATGTTGGCTCTCCTGAACTGACCCATTACCTCGGACATATTCCTTTCTGTTTTGTTTTTCTATTACATTATGCCGTAATCGCTTTAATTCCAATTAATTCCCTCCCCCCGCACACACACATCCACACAGCATCTGAAAAATGCACACATAATACTTAACACCTTCAGTGTGCACCTCCTAAGGACATTCTCCTACAGGACCACAATGCCACTACTGCATGTGATTGATTAACATTAATTCACTTCCACTTTCTATGCAGCCTGTGTCCACATTTCCTCTTCCCACCTCAAACAGTATTTCTCAACCAAGGATCCGATCGAGGCTCAGACACTGCCCGCGTGCCTACTACTTTTTGGAAGATCTCCTCGGCTCCCCATTGAAAACCTCCCTGCCGTCCTATTTCCCGGCTTCTTTCCTGGTCTCGTGCCATGAATTCAACATGCCTTTAGCTCTGTAAGCCTTTTGTTTCTGAAGGTGAACTTTTCTTCTGCAACTTGCTTGCGTTTCCTGTTTCTTCATTGGTTTCTCTTTTATCTGTTTGTGTCAGACTTGGGGCTTTCTTCCTGGTGATGATGGTCCTTGACTGCTCAGTCACAGCTAGAAGGAAGGGCTAACTAAAAAGTAGGTTTTCATTCCGTGCTCAGACGGGCTTATTGAGAACAGCAGCAAGGCCTGCCTGCAGGGACCAGACAGGGATCTGTTTCGCTAAGAGCCATGAGACTGTATTTTCTAAAGCTGACCACATACCTACCTCCTCGCAGGATCTCCTCACAGTGTGACTAACTGAACTCTTGCCTTCAAAAGAGGAGGTCTATGTTTCCTCCCCCTTGAACCTGAGGAGTCTGTGACTTCAGCAGGAATGATGTGCTGACTTCTGAGATAAGTCGTAAAGAGAAGAAACGTGCTGCCTGACTCTCTTGGGACACAGACTTGTGACATCTGGGCAGTGAGCACGTGCAGGCAACTTGAGCGAGTGCCCTGAAGCAGCAGTACACACTAGTGCACACAGGGACCCCTGGAGGGGCCCAGACCACACGTAGGGAGAAGCCCGGTGGGCACACTGCCTCCTCTGCCCTGTGCCCACTGCTACTTTTCCAGCTCCACCACCTGACTGCAGCCACAGAAGTGACCTGAGCCAGAATCACCCAGCCCAGCTCTCCCAAACCCCTGACCCATGGAAACCATGAATTATATTAAGTCACTTAACTTGGGGGCGGGGGGGGGTGTCATTTTTTAGGCAGGAAGATCAAGTGAGGCAGATTTGGGCACCTGTAAGGGAGAAGCTGCTGCAACAAAAACCTAGACCATGTGGACTGGCTTTGGGACAGGTAGCAAGTGGCAACTGGCCTGGCGGAGGCTCTGAAGACTTGAAGGGCCTCGACAGGAGACTATCAGCAGCGGAAGTAAGAAAACGATGGTTGTAGGTTGGAGAAAAGGGACCCCTGGTACGAGGTGTTGGAAATGTGGCTGCAGTAAAACGGAAACAGGAAATGTGCCCAATAGACTACATGACCTATCCCAGGAGACTTCCAGGCAGATACTGAGCACCAGCGGTGTCTCCACACTGCCTCAGAGAAAAGGAGAGGAGAGCTGGGGAGCACAGGCTGTTAAAAATAAAGGGGTCAGGCCTGGTTTGGCTCAGTGGGTAGAGTGTCGGCCTGCGGACCAAAGGGGTTCAATTCTGGTCAAAGGCATGTACCTTGGTTGCAGGCTCCTCCCCAGCCTGGACCCTGGTCAGGGCTCATGCAGGAGGCAACCAATCGGTGTGTTTCTCTCACACAGATATTTCTCTCTGTCTTTCCCTCTCAAAAAAAAAAAATCAATGGAAAAGCCCGGCCAGCGTGGCTCCACGGTTGAGCATCAACCTATGAACCAGGAGGTCATGGTTCGGTTCTCGGTCAGGGCACATGCCCAGGTTGCAGGATCAATCCCCAGTGGGGGACGTGTAGGAGGCAGCCGATCCATGATTCTCTCTTATCATTGATGTTTCCATCTCTCCCTCTCCCCCTCCCTTCTCTGAAATCAATAAAAACATTTAAATAAAAAATAAATAAAAATCACTGGGAAAATATCCTCGGGTAAGGATTTTTTTAAAAAAAATTTTTAAATAAAGGGGTCAGGACTTGCTGGGTTAAAAGGGGGTATTTCTCATCCTCAGCCTGTCCTGAGTGCAAAACAATTTTCAAGATAAGAAATGGCTGTGGGGGGGGGGGGGAGGTTATGATTGGGTAACTTTATTAAAAAGTCAGAAAGATCCAAGACAGTTTCAAATTGGCATTTCAAACAGACCCAGGGCCTTCCAGAGACCTTGGGGGCCACCTCTAAAGACCCTCTCCGTGCAAACAGCAGCGCTCTGACACTGTCCCAGCGGCTGTCCACCACAGACGCACACGGAGGCCACGGAGGCCACGGAAGCGAAGGACTTACCACAAAGAGATGTGTAAGTATGGCTTTTGTTTAATAGATTGGATTATAAATTGGCACATAGAGAACCCACAAGAATTATAAAGGAACTGTTCCAGTTTAGACTGAAAGATAAAAAACAGTACAAAATTAAGTTGTTCCTCCCCAAATATTGTGTGTGAAGCAGGCTAAGAAAACTAGTCAGCTATAAAAAGCAGCCATTTTTTTTGGAGAAAATAATTCCATACCATAGATCTCATATGGGATTAATATCCACAATATACAGAGCACTCCAAAAACTCAACAACTTCAAAAAAAATGGGCAAAGGACTTCAATAGACATTTCCCCAAAGAAGATACAGGTCTTCTTCGTTTTATTGTGCTTCACTGTATTGCACTTCAGATGTTGTGTTTTTTAAACACATTAATGGCAAGACCCTCCCGCCGGCAAAAAGATTACAATTTGTTTTAATGCAAAATTCGCTTTTGCTGCAGTGGTCTGCAAGCGAACCCAGGGTCCTAAGGTAAGTCTGTACACACATGGTTAAGCAGCACATAAAAAGAAGCTCAACTTCACTAGTCATTAGGGAAATGCAAACCAAAACCACAATGAGATCTTACTTTACACCCATTAGGATGGATACTATTAAAAAAGAAAGGAAGGCCCTGGCCAGTTTTGCTCAGTGGATAGAGCATTGGCCTGCAGACTGAAGGGTCCCGGGTTCGATTCCGGTCAAGGGCACATGCTCAAGTTGTGGGCTTGAACCCCAGTAGGAGGCATGCAGGAGGCAGCCGATCGATGATTCTCTCTCATCATTGATGTTTCTAACTCTTCTCTCTCCCCCCTTCCTCTCTAAAATCAATAAAAATATAATTTTAAAAAATATATTTAAAAAAAAGAAAGGAAGGGAGGGGTAAGAGAGGGGAAGAGGAAGGAAGGAAATACATTGTTGAGGATGTGAAGAAATTGGAGCCCTTGTACAATGTTGGTGGAATGTAAAATGGCACAGGCACTGTGGAAAATAGTATGGCAATGCCTTAAAATTTTTTAAATAAAATTACCATATGATCCAGCAATTGCATTTCCAGGTATGTACCCCAAAGCACTGAAAACAGGGTCCTGGAGAGGTATTTTGTATACCTATGTTCAGAGCAGCGATATTCACAATGGTTAAAACGTAGAAGTAACCCCAAGTGTCCTCCCACAGAAGAACAGATAAGCAAAATAGAGTGTATAGCCATATAATGGAATATTATTCAACCTTAAAAAGGAAGGAAATTCTGACATGGGCTACAAGATACAAATTCGTTCATGGGCTACATGAACCTTGAAGATACTATGCTAAGCACAACGAACCAACCACAAAAACACAAATACTGTATGATTCTACTTATATGAGGAATTTAGAATAGTCAAAATCATAGAGAACGAAAGTAGAATGGTGATAACCAACGGCTGGGGAGGGGAAAATGGGGAGTTTGTGTTAATGGTGTTTAATGGGTAAAGAGTTTCAGTTTTACATGATGAAAAGAGTTCTGGAGGTAGATTTTGCATGATGGTTGCACAACATTATAAATATATTTAATACCATGGAACTTTACACTTAAGAATGGTCAAGATGGGCCCCGGCCTGTGTTGTTGCTCAGTGGGTAGAGCATGGGCCCCACACCGGGGGGTTGCAGGATTGATTCCCAGGCAAGGGCATGTACCTGGGTTGCAGGTTCAATCCCCAGCCCTGATTGGGTCCATGCAGGAGGCAGACAATTGATATGTCTTTCTGACAACAATGTCTCTCCCTCTCTCTCTCCCTCCCTCCCTCCCTCCCTCCCTCCTTTCTACTCTCTCTCTTAAAAAAATGATATCCTCAGATAAGGATTAACAACCATAAAAAGGTTAAGGAGGGGGGTTGGGGGTTAATGGGGGGATGAGGACACATATATGTAATATCTTAATCAATAAAGAAATTTTTTTAAAAAGTTAAGGTGAAAAAATTTGTGTTATGTGTATTTTAACACCTTTAAAAACAAACCTAGCCATTACTTACGGAAAAGGATAACTCAGAAGTCAAAACAAAACTCTCAGAAGGTAGAGCCAAACACCTTGGAGAATCACTCCCAAGCAAAAGAACTAAGTCCTAATCAATGAACTAGCAACTTGTGCCTGGCTGAATTTCAAAAAAGCTATGGACCAGTGACTGTTGTGCCTGTCTTCTTCTTTTGTGAACAGATGTGTCTATAGCCATTCTCTAAGCCTGACCCACCATTTTTAGTTGGAAGGAGTGTCAGACTACTTATCTCTTCAATTCACATGTGTTCAGGTCTAGAACCACACCTGAGGAGCTCCATCGAGTCACAACTGGATTTAGATGACAAGATCCTTAACTTAGAGCAACTGTAATAATGGGGTGAGAGTGGGAGTATTGGGAGAAGGTACATAAATATAATTTGCCTGAAGTAGGAATGCATTACAATGAAAGGGTAAATTGTGCTTAATCATGTGTTCCAAAGATGGCCAGAACATCATCCTACACATTCTCCTTACAATCTGACTTTGATTCAACTTCTATCAAGAGAAGGAGTCTATGCTAACCTCCCCTTGAGCCTGAACAGACTTTCGACTGTGGCAAAAATGATGCTGTGTGACTCCTGAGGCTACATCACAAAAGGCGCTACCACACGAATAAGGATTTTGGTCAGCCCAAGCTGCTTCGGCATGCCTACTGTTTTGGCTCCAGCCACTATGTGACCACAACCTAAAGAGAAACACCCGCCCCCCCCAAAAAAGACAGAAAAAAATAAAATGAAATAAAGAGAAACCCAGGCCAGCCAGAACTGCCCAGCTAAGCCCTTCCTAAATCCTGACCCACCAGAAGCTGTGAGCGATAATTTATTTTGAGGCAATAGTAATGGCAACAGTAATGCAACATTAACTGGAATACAGGGTGACAAATGCCAGAGGATGTATATAGACAGACCTTTACATCTGGGCCAGATTTCTCCCAAAGAAATCTAATCTGTTGCCTAGAGCAGCGGTCGCCAACTGGTGGTCCGTGGACCTCTGGTGGTCCATGAGGTCCGAAAGGTTGGCAACCGCTGGCCTAGAGGATATGAGCCAGACTGCAAGAATTCTGGGATGTTCTGAGATTGTCACCATTCAATATGCACACTTACACTTAATCTATGCATCTTCCCATCCTCTCATGCACAGTCCCATCCATCCTTCCCTCTTCAAATCTACTAAGAGAAAACATTCACTGATGGAACAGGAAAGGGGCAGTTGCTAGGTTGTTGAAAGTAAAGGCAGAATCTAAAGATCGAAGGACTTCCTATAGACTTCCGGTCAGCCCTCCGGGTCAGCCCTCCACGCCACACCTAAGCCTCGAAGAGGCCTGTCCTCCCCTTCCTGGCCTTCCTGAGGTCCTGCAGCTGCAATCCGCTTGCTTCTGACTGGCATCACTCTATCCTCTGGTTTCAGCTTTCTCGGTTCCTCCATGGTAATTACTATTTTACCTTAACCTATTTTCTCAGTTTCCAAAACATCAGTGACATCTTCAGACTGCTCTACTGTTTATAGTATCCCATTACTCCAGACATCAAAACCCAATCTTTTCACTTCCCTTCCTATATGGTTTGTTTACATCCTCTCCAATTTAATCTCTTTTCCATTTCTAATGCTCAGTTCAGCCTTCACGATCAAGTTTAGAATACTATAAAATCTTTAAAATGGCCGTCCTGACTCCATTCTCCCACACTCCAATCCCTCCTACAATGTCACAGAATACTTTTCTGCCCATCCTATGCTAGCACACACTAAGTGCTCAGCAAATATAACTACCAGTATTACCATCAAGTCATCAGATCAAGAATTTTATAAAGATGATCTCTTAATCCTCATATCAACCTTGTGAGAGAAATATTATCCCCACTTAACAAAGAAAATAATTCAACAATTATCTGTGGAACTGAACTATCTCTCATTTTCCTCTTGCCAAATAACCTCAATAATCCTACCCAGCTCTAAAATCTTATTTTCTACAATTCAAAGGTAAGAAACTGGAGACACTACATACAAAATTTTACTAAACATAGGTTTTCAAGATCACAGACACTTGTTAATATTGGCATTTAACTTAACAAAGGAGTTTATTCCTTCATTTGATTCCTGCATTCCTACTTCTTCCTTCTCTTAGATCAAGACACTGAAAGGACACTGGGCCGAGATACAGTGGGGGCAGGAGTGGAAGAAAAGGGGTAAAAACTAAACATGCCCAAAAGGAATGGAGTCACAATGACATTAATCTGTTTTAGCCACAATCACAAGGGAGGTTCTCGAAAATGATATTCAGAAACATAAGGTTCCCTTGATAAAAATGCAGATCCAACGGTACTCAAATACTATAACTTCTCTACCAAGAAAAGTCTGAGCCACAGCTACACAAGTTCAAAACTAATAAATGAGGACACAGCCATCTTGGTAAAACCAGCCTTCATACTACATTGGATACACTATCCAAAACCCATAGGAACTACATTAGATACAGGGGATAAAGCAGAAATAAAACATGGCCCATGCTTTTTTTTGGAGCATACAATCTAGTTGGCAAGAACATTAAACCTTGTGCAAGTTATTTAACTTCTCTATGTCTCGGTTTCCTTTTCAGTTGCTTCCTGGGGTTGCCCTATGACGCACTGATCACAGTGGCTAACACATAAAAAATGCATAAATATTATCTATTATTATTAAATAACTACTCAAATAATTCTTTGAATTATAATCTGACAAGGTAGCCTTTGGGTAACTGTGTGACTTGGAGGACACAGTAAGAGACCAATTACATTTCACTCTACATTTTTGAAATTTAGTTGTTTTATACCAATGATACATTACCTATTAAACATTTTTAATTAAGAAAGTTAGAATTTCACCCTAGCTGGTTTGACTCGGTGGATAGAGCATCGGCCTGCGGACTGAAGGGTCCCAGGTTCGATTCCTGGTCAGGGCACATGCCTGGGTTGTGGGCTCAATCCCCAGACCCCCAGTGTGGGGCGTGCAGGAGGCGGCCAATCAATGATTCTCTCTCATCATTGATGTTTCTATCTCTCTCTCCCTTTCCCTTCCTCTCTAAAATCAATAAAAATATATTTAAAAAAAAAAAAAAGAAAGTTAGAATTTCAATCTAAATAAGAGACAAGTACCTGAATCTCCATGATGCTTCCCTGGCTAAGCCGTCATTCAGAAGCATAGAGAACTCCCTGCAATACCTGTTGCCCCTGGGGAATCTGGCAGGCACTCTCGGGCAGCTCAGGTGTTCCCATCTAGTCCATGCAGATTTGAATACTGACCTTCTAAGCCTAAGAGGCCACGCTTATAGCACACAATCAGTCATGTCAACTAATTCTCTTCTATGTCAAACATTCAGTTAATTAAAACCATGACCAGTCCTTTCCACTATAAAGGGTTTATACAATTTCACAGTTATAATTCCAAACTACTATTTTGTTACCTTCCCCCACAGAAGTAAAACATCCAAACACTTTTTAATGAGAAAATTTACATTCTGAGCTAGATCTGCCTTAGCAACAAGTTATAAAGTCATGTCATCCTACTTATGTTCCCATGGATACAGTCATGAACAGCACAGTGGCACGCTGTAAAAATCAAGAAAATAATCCCAAGAGAATCACATTCAAAACTTGGATAGAGCCCAGCCAGGCGTGGCTCAGTGGCTGAGCATAGACCCAGGAACCAGAAGGTCATTGGTTCAATTCCTGGTCAGGGCACATGCCTGGGTTGCAGACTCAGTCCCCAGGAGGCAGCCAATTGATGATCCTATCTCATCAATGTTTCCATTTCTCTCTCCCTCTCCCTTCCTCTCTGAAATCAATTTTTAAAAAATTTTAAAAAAAATTGGATAGAAAACCATACTGTAAAGGAAAGATCAATGTGTAGTAGCTCTTCCTATTAAATCCACCTATAAGTCCCAAATAGCCTTCCATTAGAATCTCCACCCTTAGCTCTGGCTGGATAGCTCAGTTGGTTAGAGCATCATCCTGATACACAAAGATTGTGAGTTCGATCCCTGGTCAGGGCACATACAAGAATTACTGCATAAATAAGTGGAACAAATTGATGTTTCTTTATCTTTCTCTCTCTGTCTCATCAAGAAATTACATTTTTTTAATAAAAAAGAAAAGAATCTCTGCCTTTAAACCTATCCCCACTCAATGTTTCTAAAAACAACTATTAATAAGGCTTCAGCAACAAACTCTGAGTCGGAGTTAATAATGACCCTGGGCTATTTGTATGTGTGCTATTCCCAAAACTGATACACAGTTCTTTCTGATGTAGAAAATTTGTCAAATTGGCTTGAACAGAAGGTAGAAACCCATTCTATATTTTAAATCTGTAATCCAGATAAAGTTAAAAATTTTTACTGGTTTTTTAAACCAACACTTT
>NW_005371320.1:428749-430184 GCF_000412655.1 Myotis brandtii
GAGTTAGAAACATCGATGAGAGAGAAACATCGATCAGCTGCCTCCTGCACACTCCCCACTGGGGATGTGCCCGCAACCAAGGTACATGCCCTTGACCAGAATCAAACCTGGGACCCTTGAGTCCGCAGGCCGACTCTCTATCCACTGAGCCAAACCAGTCAGGGCAAACCAACACTTTTAAACACTGACATCTGAAGTAAAAGAAGTACATAACCCAAAGTGTGGGAAAGACAATTATTTTTAATGTGGATATTTATTTCCAGAGTGTAAACACTATAAGAACTATCTTTTAACACTAAATTTTGATACACTGTGACAAGAGAAAATAAAGAAACATCCCCTCATTGTAATTTAAGGGCATTCTTCCTTTGTTCACTTTTTCCTAAATTGTAAAACTTCTAACAGCACAAAATAAGGGCATATACTATAGAGTAACAATCCCAGAAGTCATAAATAAAATGATAAATCTGTCTACATAAAATTTAAAACTTTTGAAGAGCCAAATAACCATTATATCATCAAAATTAAAACATTTACAAAATTTTCATCAAAGGGCTACTTTAATATACAAAGAGTTGTTATAAATTAATAAGTAAAATAAACAAAGGTCACAAATAGTCCGTATACAGAAAGAACAATGGTTCATAAATATATGAACAGATGCTTAAGTTCATTAGTTAAAAGGACTGATAATTACTCATAAAATAAGGACACTTTCAAAATCCACATAGAATGAAAAATAACTTCTGCAGAGGTAATTTGGTCATTTTTATCTAAATTTTTACCCAATTCCTCCATTGCTAGGAATCTACTCTACAGAAAAATTAACCCTAGTGGGCAGATGATTATATGCAGAAAGACAATCATGCAGTATTAGTAGTAATACAGAACATCAGAAACAAGAAAATGTCCATCAGTAAGGTAAAATTATGGTTAAATCCATACCAACACTGTATGAAATCACGATGAAGAAATAGAGCTGCCTTTAACTCATTTCTACATATGTATAATATTCTAATAAATATATATAGCTTCAATATTTTCTTTTATCAGGAGACTTTAGAAATAATATATGGGAGAAAACTTTTAAATTTCCATGAGAAAAATTTAAAGAAATGGGACAGGGAAGAAGGACTTAGAAATTAGAAACAACAGAAGCCCATGAAGAAACCAGAGGCTGACTACAAAGAGTTGTAACTAGTCCTGGCTAGTGTCGCCCCGTGGTTAGAGTGTCAGCCTGCATACCCAAGGGTTGCTGGTTTGATCTCCGGTCAAGGGCACGTACCTGGGATGCAGGCTTTTGTTTTGTTTGTTTGTTTTCAATGTATTTTTATTGATTTCAGAGAGGAAGGGAAGGGGAGAGAGAGAATGAATCATGGATCAGCTGCCTCCTGTACTCCCCCACCCCCACCCCCCCCCCACTACCCGCCCCCCC
>NW_005371320.1:430207-431158 GCF_000412655.1 Myotis brandtii
GTGATCCCACTTCTAGGAATATATCCCAAGAAACCAGAAACACCAATCAGAAAGGATATATGCACCCCTATGTTCAAAGCAGCTCAATTCACCATAGCTAAGATTTGGAAACAGCCTAAGTGCCCATCAACAGATGAGTGGATTAAAAAACTGTGGTACATCTACACAATGGAATACTACGCTGTGATAAAAAAGAAGGAACTCTTGCCTTTTGCAACAGCATGGATGGAACTGGAGAGCATTATGCTAAGTGAAATAAGCCAGTCATAGAAAGATAAATACCTCATGATTTCACTCATTTGTGGAATATAGAGAACAACATAGACTGATGAACAGGGACAGATCCAAAGACAGAGAAACAGCAATCAGACTATTAATCCCCAGAGGGAAAGTAGGGGACGGTGGGGGTAAGGGGAAGAGATCAACCAAAGGACTTGTATGCGTGCATATAAGCCAAACCAATGGGCATGGACAACAGGGGGATGAAAGCAAGAGTTGGGGTAGGAGATTTGGGGGTTAATTGGGGGGGATGAGGACACACTTGTAATACCTTAACCAATAAAGAAATTAAAAATAAAAAATAAAAACTGAACAATTTAGAAGGCAAGTGATGTAGCCCTAGCTGGTTTGACTCAGTGGATAGAATGCAGGCCTATGGACTGAAGGGTCCCAGGTTCAATTCCCGTCAAGGGTTATGGGCTCAATCCCCAGTAGAGGGCGTGCAGGAGGCAGCTGATCAATGATTCTCTCATCATTGATGTTTCCATCTCCCTCCTCTTCCTTTATCTCTGAAATCAATAAAAATATATCCTATATAATAAAAGCCTAATATGCTAAGTGTCCAACTGTTCATTTGACAGCTCGACCAGTCGCTATGATGCCCACTGACCACCAGGGGACAGATGCTCTGACCAGTAGGTTAGCTTGCTGCTGGGGTCTGGCTGATTGGGA
>NW_005371320.1:431203-434911 GCF_000412655.1 Myotis brandtii
CCCTCGGCCTGGCCTGCGCCCTCTCACAATCTAGGACCCCTGGGGGGGTGCAGGAGAACTGGTTTTGGCCTGATCCCCACAGGCCAGGCTGAGGGACCCACAGGTGCACGAATTCGTGCACTGGGCCTCTAGTTTTAAAATAAATAAATAAGTAAAAAATAAAAGGCAAGTGATCTTGAGAATACATATGTGTAACATGACCAAGTGTTAATACCTCTAACTGATAAGAAACCATAAAAACCCTATTCAATGGGGAAAGGACATAAAGACATTTCATAACACAACACACAAAATTTTCTACCTCTGTGGAAACGGGAAAAATACTCATTAAATACGGCAACCTTTTGCTTATTAAATTAGCTACCTGTCGAGTGGAAGCTGGAGCATACAGCAAAACAGTGTACAGCACTAAACTGCTGGATAACCTGGACATGCCTTCTGGAAAACAATCTGGCAACAGATCTAAAGATTTTCAAAATGTTCATACATGCCCTACCTAGTGTGGCTCAGTGGATAGTGTCGGCCTGCGGACTAAAGGGTCCCAGGTTCAATTCTGGCCAAGGGCATATGCCCGGGTTTCAGGCTAGACCCCCCCCAGTTGGGGGCGTGCAGGAGGCAGCCAATTAATGATTCATCATTGATGTTTCTATCTCTCTCCCTTCCTCTCTGAAATCAATAAAAATATGTATATTAAAAAAATGTTCATGCATAAGACCCAGTAATTTCCCTTTGGGGACTCTGGAAATAATCCCCAATATAGGAGAGTATTATAAACATGGAAATTCACCTCAAATTACTTATGAGGGGGGAAAAATTGTTTTTTATTGATTTTAGAGAGGGAGAATGAGAGAGGGATAGAAACATCAATGATGAGAGAGAATCATGGATTGACTGCCTCCTGCACACCCCCTACTAGGGATCAAGCTCACAACCCAGGCATGTGCCCTGACCAGGATTCAACTGTGACTTCCTGGTTCATAGGTCGACACTCAACCTCTGAGCCATGCTGGCCGGGCAGAAAAAAAAAAATTTAAACCAACTTTGCGAATGGTAAGGAGTTGGTATGTCTGTAATCTATTCCATGAATAAGCATCCAATTTAAAAATTTTGAAGACCATGCAGAGAGAAAACGCATATCAGAACAATGCCAGGCACTGTTCTCTGAGTACCTTATGTGTATTAACTCACTTAATAATACTGTTAGAAAACTATTAATGGCATAAAGCAGTAGTTCTTGAGATTGGTTTTTCTTTTAAGTCAGAAGTGACTGACAATTTTATGAAAGCTAATGATCCTGATATTTTCTACAAAAATTCACATACAACATTTTGCACACAACTTCAGAAGGTTCATAAGGCCTAGGTTGAAAAGCCCGACATTCAGTATGTTAAAAAATAGGCGTACAAACAATATGAAGGCAATGCAGCCAGATGGAACCCTTTCTCCAGGGAGGTTAAACTTTTGCACTTAGTGGAAGATAAGGAATATGTGGTAGAGTTGGGAAGGACCTTTGTACAAGTTCCCAAAATGGGGGGTGGAGGAGAACCAGGAGAGTTTTAAGTCAGCAAGCCTGAGGTCCAATCCAAGCTTTGATAACTACTGTTTATACCACATATAATACTGGGCAAGTCAGGCTTAGTCCCCTCGTGTGTAAAACGCCAATGTTCTTCACAAGACTGCTATAATCTATAATAATAAATCGTAATATGCTAATTAGACCGGATAGCCAAACAACCTTCCAGACGTTCTTCCAGATGAAGCCGCAGCGGCAGAGGCCGAGGCAGAGGTGGTTAGGGGCAATCAGGCAGGCAGGCAGGTAGGCCAGCGGTTAGGAGCCAGCGGTCCCGGATCGCTGCAGGATCCAGCCTAAACCAGCAGTTGGACATCCCCCAAGGGGTCCCAGATTGGGAGAGGGTGCAGGCCGGGGGGAGGGAACCCCCCACCACCACCCCATGCACGAATTTTGTGTACTGGGTCTCTAGTGAATACATACAAAAGGCGACCTATAGCCCTAGCCCAGTGGTCGGCAAACTGCGGCTCGCAAGCCACATGCGGTTCTTTGGCCCCTTGAGTGTGGCCACGAAGTTTCAATCGCACTGTACGTGCGTGCCCGCACGTGGTATTTTGTGGAAGAGCCACACTCAAGGGGCCGCAGTTTGCCGACCACTGCCCTAGCCGGTATGGCACAGTGGATAAAGTGTTGGCCTGCAGACAGAAGGGTCCCCGGTTCAATTCCGCTGAAGGACACATGCCTGGGTTTCAGGCCCAATCCCCAGTAGAGGGCGTGCAGGAGGTAGCAGATCAATGATTCTCTCTCATCATTAATGTTTCCATCTCTCTCTCCCTCTCTGAAATCAATAAAAATACATTAAAAACACACACACAAAAGGTGACCTATACATGAGCCTCTCCCTATGTGATTATTTAATAACTTAAAAAATTAGCATAATCAATGCCAAAGTCATCTTTTTTGTTTGTTTTAATCCTCACCCGAGGATATTTTTCCATTGATCTTTTAGAGAGAATGGAAGAGAGAGGGAAAGACAGAGAGAAACATCAATGTGAGTGAGAGAAACACATCGATTGGTCGCCTCCTGCACACGCCCTGACCAGGGCCCTGGCCAGGGAGGAGCCTGCAACCAAGGTACGTGCCCCCCGACCGGAATTGAACCCAGGACCCTTTGGTCTGCAGGCCAATGCTCTATCCACTGAGCCAAATCAGCTAGGGCCAAAATCATCTTAAAAGTAAACAAACTTGCTAACATTTTCCCTGAATCTCAACATATATGAGCCTGTTCAACAAAAGTAGAGAAAGTCCGAGGGAGAAAACCAAGATGCCGGCATAGGTAAACACCGGAAATTGCTGCCTCGCACAACCACTTCAAAAAAACAACTAAAAGACAAAACGGACATCATCCAGAACCACAGGAAGGCTGGCCGAGTGGAAATTCTACAACTACAAGGAAAGAGAAAAGCACACTGAGACTCAGAGGAGGTGCGGTGTGGAAGTAAAGTGCAGAGGTACGGAGGCGTATGAGGAAAGGGCTGGCAACTAAGGACACGGTTGTCTTTTTCAATCGGGAGGGAGACACAAGCTCCCAACGGCTCTGAACGCCAGTTCCGGGCGAGTCTCTGGGGACCCAGACTCATATGGGGAGAAACTGGACTGTCTGGCATCGGGCAGAACTTGAGGGCGGCTTTCTCTCAGAGGCACTTGCAGCGACTGCCGCGGAACAGTGAGACCCGAGTCCTCTTAGGGCAGGGCTGAATATCAGCCATAGCTGTTTGCTCTGCCCTGTTGATTCCCTGAGACCCCGCCCCACCCAAGCTGTGCACAGAGGCTTTTGCATATGAATGCCCTGCCCCTTTGCAATCTAAAATTACCTAACTAACTGCAGCTGGGTCAGAGAGACCCAGAACATTCAAAAAGAAGGCCCAAGGAGAACATTCAAGAAGGCCCAAGGCCCCACAGCAGCTTGCATTGCTTCACAGCTGGGCCTCATCTGGGCACCTCCAAACCCCAAACAAAGAAGAGGAGGCTGCAGATCTCTCTGTAGCCCCTGCTGGGTAGCCTCAGGCAGAGGCTAAATTAGCACTTCCTTAGAGATCCAAGATCCAGTGGCTAAAGGCATTTCCCCAAACCTGAATAGGAAACTGATTGTGGCTGCCAGACAGCTAAAAGGCATCTTAATCTACATGTTATTGCCT
>NW_005371320.1:435487-451082 GCF_000412655.1 Myotis brandtii
ACCAACATCTGAATTATGGGGGTGCCAGAAGAAGAGAGAGAGCAAGATATTGAAAACCTATTTGAAGAAATAATGACAGAAAACTTCCCCTACCTGGTGAAAGAAATAGACTTACAGGTCCAGGAAGTGCAGAGAACCCCAAACAAAAGGAATCCAAAGAGGACCACACCAAGACATATCATAATTAAAATGCCAAGAGCAAAAGACAAAGAGAGAATCTTAAAAGCAGCAAGAGAAAAAAAGTCAGTTACCTATAAGGGAGTACCCATACGACTGTCAGCTGATTTCTCAACAGAAACTTTGCAGGCCAGAAGGGAGTGGCAAGAAATATTCAAAGTGATGAATAGCAAGAACCTACAACCAAGATTACTTTACCCAGCAAAGCTATCATTCAGAATTGAAGGTCAGATAAAGAGCTTCACAGATAAGAAAAAGCTAAAGGAGTTCATCACCACCAAACCAGTATTATATGAAATGCTGAAAGGTATCCTTTAAGAAGATAATTTGATGAACAGAATAAACTGGTGAATATAATAGAATCAGGGACATAGAAAGGGAGTGGTCTGACAATTCTCAGGGGGGAAGGGGTGTGGGGGGTGCGGGAAGAAACTGGACAAAAATCATACACCTATAGATGAGGACAGTGGCAGGAGTAAGGGCAGAAGGTGGGGTGAGAACTGGGTGGAGGGGAGCTATGGGGGAAAAAAAGAGGAACAACTGTAATAATCTGAACAATAAAGGTTTAATTATTAAAAAAAAAGTAGAGAAAGTGAAAGTCCAATAGTCATCCTGATTTACCAGGGGGCAATGAAGCCCCTCCCCTTCCCTAGAAGTAGATAAACGGCCATCTATGAAGGTAGCCTTCCTCCCTACAAAGGTAACCAATGTCAGGCTGCTGCTCCACTTAAAATCCTATCCTATATAATGAAAGGCTAATATGCTAAGTGTCCAGTCGTCCATTCAACCAATCAAAGCGTAATATGCTAATGATATGCTAAGGCCACTCAACCACTTGCTATGACGTGCACTGACCACCAGGGGGAAGACAGTCAACTGGTAGGTTAGCTTGCTGCTGGGGTCCAGCAGATCAGGCCTAGGAAAGACAGGCCGGACACACCCTGGAGCCCTCCTGCTGTCCCTCCCCAGCTGGCCAACCTCCCCCGTCCCTCCCCAGCCCCGATCGTGCACCGGTGGGGTCCCTCAGCCTGGCCTGCGCCTTCTCGAAATCTGGGACCCCTTGGGGGATGTCGGAGAGCCGGTTTCGGCCCAATCCTGCAGGCCAGGCGGAGGGACTGTAGTGTAATATAAAGCACCTGTGGCGGTGTCAGACCTGTGCGGAATGTTTGGTCTATACTCCCTGAGATCACTCTGCCCCTGGGTGACAGAGCATGGGCTGCAGCAGACCACACTCACACTAGCAACTTGTCCAGCCCCAGAGAGAGCTCGCAGCGATTCAAACCTGCAGACACTTGGTGTAGAGAGCTGTTTTGTTTTCACTCTAGTCAGGATTAATCAAGAGGCTAGTACACTGCATTCAAGCCAAGAATTTTCACTGACACCTCCCCTCACCAACCGGGCAAGATAGAGCCCTGCAACAGGCAGCCCCTCCACGGCACCTCATCGCCCCCTTGAAAAGCTTGTGGGGGACCCATGGGCCTTCGTCCTGGTGCCTGAAGCACAATCACGTGCAGTACACGTATGAGGGAGACAGCTGGAGGCACCTCACATCAAAATGGGATCTTCAGGGTCATGGCTCAGAAATCCACCTTTCCTTCGGTAGAAAAGCAGCATGCGTGACTTTAGTTTTCCTTTCTTAATGTTTATTGTTGAAAGTGTTACATATGTCCTCTCCTTCCCCCGCCTGACCTCTTCTAGCCCACCCCCACCGTTTTCTTTTACAGTCAATTTTTCAAGATTTAATATTCTACTGAGAACAAATTCCACTTTGGATTACAAACTAACTTTCCTTCAAAGTATAGAGTAAAAAACACTTTACCCCATAAAGTGTTCTGGATCCCACCTGGTCCAGATCCCACCTGCTGTGACAGCCGTTCCAGCTCTGCGCCTGCCTGCGGGGACTGTGCCTGCTTTCCACAGGCTGAAGGGAACTTGCGAGCTGGAGGCACCTTTGAACTGCAGAATGGAGCTGCCTCTTAGGAGATTAGGCTCCGAGTTACCATCGAGTAGGTGAAAATGGCACAGATTCCAAATCAACCTAGAAAAGCACCTCAGGAAAACTGCCCACTGGAGACCAACAACAAATTCATCTCATAGGCTCAAAGCCAGTTTTCCTCCACTGTTCAGTAACCCCTCCCGAGCTGTCGAGCACTCAGAGT
This sequence comes from Myotis brandtii, assembly GCF_000412655.1. Taxonomy (NCBI): domain Eukaryota; kingdom Metazoa; phylum Chordata; class Mammalia; order Chiroptera; family Vespertilionidae; genus Myotis; species Myotis brandtii. The sequence continues at coordinate 437,824 of NW_005371320.1, forward strand.
TGTTGGGTTGTGTACAGAAGTCATGTTCAATTTAAAACCTGGGAACAATGCTTAACACAGTCATATTTTCACACTGGGAATCAAAGTAACACCCATCTCTCGCTTCCTCCAGGGCACAAGTATGAGAGTGATGACCATGACCCTCTGTCTAGCTTAGTCCTGGGGAGCTCCAGTGTACCCCTGTCAACCCGGCATAATGTTTAATAGGCCCCTGTTCCCTCTTAAAAGTAGTCTGGACTAGCCTACTACCAATGAACTCACTCCCACGCCCTGTAGTCAACTCGCAACAAATCTGGGCTGGGCTGTGACTCATGTTAACCAAGGAAATGTCAGAGTGATAATGTGCCAGTTCTGGGCCTACACTGTGAAAGGACTAGCAATTCTGCTTCCTCCTGCTTGGAATGCTTGCTTTGGGGAGCCCTGAGCCACTGTGTGAGGAATCTAACTCCCCAATGGAGACCACTCCCACCGGAAAGAGACTAGGCCCTGAGACTACAGGGGGAGAAATAGGCCCAGCTGCCCCAGCATCTCAGTGCAGCCCCCAGATGACACCGCCAGACCACAGCCAATGACACTCACAGAAAGCCCAGCGGAATGGCTCTCCAGCTGAACAAGAAACATGGAGTAACAGTTGTCATTTTAAGACATGAAACCCAAGTGCTTTGCTACACTTTCCTCTGTGAGAGGAAGGGCTCCTGTAACTTCATGGGAGAGTTCAGAGGTGGTGGGGTTGGTGGAGAACTTGAGTCACAAAGGGCAAGTCCTCTGCAGTGGCCATCCCCACACTCTAATCTTCTGGACAAAGAACGGGCCTCCGTCCGACGCAGGCACCTACCAGGTCTGACCTAGGAAGACATGCGGAGGCTACCGCTGAGCAAGGCTTGTGGTTTAGTTATTTTTGCACTGATTTTATTTATTTATTCCTCACTTTGAGAGGTTGCTTTGTATTGAGGATATGCTAGGCAGCCGCTTTAAGTATTTAACACTATTATATGGGGTTAAACAGACTGCCCAAAACTCCTAAGTTCCTGCATGACACAAACAGATGACCTCTCTATATCCAGGTGGCATATCATGTAAAAACAGTCAAGAGTATATAGGATCTAGATCAAGTTATCCCAAGTTGGGTTCTGCCACTTACCAACTGAGACCTCAGGCAAGTTGTTTAAGCTCTCTAAATCTCAGTTTCACAGTCTGTACAATGGGGATGATGCCTCTTGTGTTGTAGGATTGTTATGAGGATTAAATAAGATCATCTTTGTAAAGCTCTTCAGCACAGAGCTGGTACATACAAACACACACACACACACACACACACACACATACAAACACAAACACACACACGGAGCCAAAAGGAAAGGAGGTGAGGTGGCTGACAAGGCGCCTTCAGAACTATAAAACGCCTATCTATAAAAAACATATAACAGGCATCTGTAAGCCAATAAAGGTATTCACTGATGAGAGTTGCAGGCTAGAAACCTATAGTTTATAAACTCCATGGGAAGAGTTCCTGTCCATGTTTTTAAACAATCAGAAAGTTGTTACTGAGAGACACATTGTCACCAGGCACTATTCTGGAAGCTGGGGTATAAAAGGCAACAAAATTAAAAGCCCTCACCTCACAGAGCTTACCTTCTAGCTGGAGAAGTTAAACAAGATCAATAAGGAAGTATGTTGGCTAATGATAAGAGTGAGTGAGGAAAAAAATGAAGTGAGGAAGGGGACAGGAAACACCAGGGATGCAGCTGAAACTTTTAGATAGACTGACCCTAAAAATCCTCACTGCGCATGTGACATTTCACCGCCGAGGGAGAGCAGACAGACCATGAGCCGGTGTAAGAGGAGAGGAGCAAACAACAAGCACTGCAGGCACAAGAAAAGGACATCTCCCTGGTCAAGACCAGCAAGCAGAGCCCTGTGACGGGAGTGGAAAAGGGGAGGGCGGCTGGAGCTGAGGTCAGGGGTCACAGGGACCAGATCTTGCTGGAACTAAATTCATTTTGTTCGAGATGTCACAGGAAGACAGGGCTTTGTGATGGTATGAGTCAACATGACCAAGTCACACAGCATGACAGTGTGCCGAGATCCTGGTCAAATATCCTGAGTGCTTCTGTGCGGATGTTTCTGGGTGAGATTAACATTTGAATTGGGAGACAGAGTAAAATAAATTGCCTCCCATCATGTGGGTGGCCCCCATCCAATCGGCTGGAACAGGGGACCTTGTAGTCCGCGGGCCTTTGGCCATGGACTGGCATCACACCATCACCTCTTGGCACCTCCAGCTTACTGCCTGCACGTCTTGGGACTGCTCAGCCTCCAGTCACATGAGCCAAACCTCCTATAATATGTGCACATGTATGTGTGTGTTATGTGTATATGCTATCAGTTCTGTTTCCCTGGAGAACTGTCTAGCCAGTTCTCAGGAGGAGTGACTTACTGGGTCTCTTGGGGTAAATAGGTCGAGTAAGGTGAGGACTTCCAGCTGACCATTGGTTTAGCAATATGGAGGTCACTGGTGACCTTATGAAAGATTCCGGAGAAGCAGGGGGCAAAGCCTGAGGGGCATGTGTTCAAGAGAGAAAAGAAACAGAAAGCAGGATATAGACAGTTACCAAGAGGGATTTTTAAAACAAGGGAGAAATAACAGCCTATTTATATGCTGTTGAGAATACAACAGAGAAGAAAAGCTCAATGAGACAAATAAAGGGTGAAAGAGTGATATCTTCGAGTAGACAGAAGGCAACAGGGTCTAATGCGCATGCAGAGTCGGCCTCAGCTGGAAGCATAAACAGCTACAGGAGGTCAGGCAGAGGATTAGGCACAGAAGTGGAAGGGGCGCGGAGGTGGGAAGGGGGCGTGGATGGCAGCGGGAGCCTGTGGAAGTTTCCTCCCAATTGTTGCCATGTCCCCCAGTGAAATAAAGGAGGTGGAGAGAAGAACTGAAGGTTTAAAGTGAGATATTTAAATGCTGTCAAGGTGAATAAGTGCAGCAGTGAAACAGAATGTGGTAGATGGGCCGCCGGACTTTGGTGATCACCACTTTACAGTCAGCATGGTTTCTCCAGCCACAGTCAGCTGTACACATGCCAGTTGAGGCAAAGACTAAGCAAAGGCTGGATTAACAGGCTGTAACAGATGCAGTCCATGCACCTCCCCCAAATCCACTCAACTTGCCTGCTGCTCTGCTGCCCAGCTGGAGCAGCCCCCCAAGGCCTAGCAAAAGCTCCCAAGCCCGCATGATCATAAGCCCAGCCCACCACATGTGCCTCCTCTCCTGTGCCACCAGCTGTCTCTGCCTCCCCCAGGGGAGAAGGCTGGGCTCTGGTGGCCTTCCTTGTGCCCACTATGGCAGAAGCCACAGCAGCTCCAATGCTCAAATTCAGCTGCTTCTCCAGCAGCTGCCTAGAGAGGCCAAGTGACAAACCCCAAAGCACAGAATAGTTAAGACTCTGTGGGCACCTTTGACCATTAAGCAACAGGAAGTGGGAAGGAACCAACAAATTTCTCAGCTGTCCTCCTCACATACCTACCCCCGGGAGTGTCCTGGAATTCTTATATGCTGCTAGTAGGAATGTACAATTTGGGAGTTTGCAGCTTCTTAAAAAATTAAGCATACAACTACTATATGATTCCATTCCTGAGTATTTACTCAAGAGAAAAGGAAATGTATGGTCACGCAAAGATTGTACAGAGATATTCATAGCAGCTTTATTTGTTGTAACCAGACAATAGAAATAACCCTAATATCCAACAAGAGGTAAATGAATAAAAAAATTCTGGTGTACCCATACATTGTAACACTCTGCTCAGCAACAAAAAGGGAAAATCAATTGATACATGTACAGTGAAGGGAGTCTCAAAATAACTATACTAAATGAAAGAAGCCAGACAAGTAGTACATAATTTAAGATTCCATTTATATAAAGCTCTAGAGACAACGCAAACTAATCTATAGTGAGAGGAAGCAGATAGATCAGTGGCTGCTTGGGAGGAGCATGTAGGAGGAATTACAAAAGGACACGAGAAAACTTTGGGGAGTGATGGATATATTCAGTATTTTATAGTGATAATTTCACAGGTGTCAAAACTAATCTTCTATAACAATAAAAGTGTAATATGCTAATTAGACCGGACGTCCTTCCTGACGACCCTCCGGACAAAGCCGGGGCTATGAGGGAAGCCTGGGTCCCGGGTGCCTGCCGGCAGCCAGAGAGAAGCTGGGGCCGGCAGCTTGGGGAAGGAAGGCCTACTCTTGCACGAATTTCGTGCATTGGGCCTCTAGTCAAACTATAAACTTTAAATATGACAGTCTATTGAATATCAATTATACCTCAACAAAGCTTTTTTTTAATGCAACATATGAATCATGTTTGAATCCTGATCTAAACAAACCAACTGTTTAAAAATAGCAGACTGGAGCCCAGCCAGCATAGTTCAGTGGTTAAGCATCAACCTATGAACCGGGAGGTCACATTCGATACCGGTCGGGGCACATGCCCAGTTTGCGGGCTCGTTCCTGAGTAGGGGGTGTGCCAGAGGCAGCCAATCCATGATTCTCTCTCATCACTGATGTTTCTCTCTCCCTCTCCCTTCCTCTCTCTGACATCAATATAAATATATTTAAAACATTTTTTTAAATTAAAAAAAAGTTGACTGGAGATTTAATTACACTAGGGCAGTGGTCGGCAAACCGTGGCTCGCAAGCCACATGCGGCTCTTTGGCCCCTTGAGTGTGGCTCTTCCACAAAATACCACGTGCAGGCGCACACGTACAGTGCGATTGAAACTTCGTGGCCCATGCGCAGAAGTCGGTTTCCGCCTGGGCGAGTCTATTTTGAAGAAGTGGCGTTAGAAGAAGTGGGGGGTGGACATATAGAGAGGAGGAACAAAAGGAGATAGACGAAACAAGTATACAAGACGAGTGTGGGTGGGAGAGTTGGAAGGGGTCGACCTCAGCAAACGTACCTCAATCAGATTGAGGATGTTTTAGCAAAGGCCAGCTTAGGAGTACCCTAATTAAGTTAATAACAATGTACCTACCTATATAGTTTAAGTTTAAAAAATTTGGCTCTCAAAAGAAATTTCAATTGTTGTACTGTTGATATTTGGCTCCGTTGACTAATGAGTTTGCCGACCACTGCACTAGGAGATAAATATTAACTTTATTTATTTATTTTATGGAGCGCTTCACGAATATGCGTGTCATCCTTGCCAGGGGCCATGCTAATCTTCTCTGCACCATTCCAATTTTAATGTACGTGCTGCCAAAGCGAGCACAATATTAATTTTATTTAACTGTGATGTTTGTGCTTAGATTTTTTGTTAATGTTCATTTTTATATAAGACTTTATTTTTTAGAGCAATTTCAGGTTTACAGCAAAATCGAGGAAGGCAGAAAGATTTCCCATATATCCTCTGCCCCCAGACATGGACAGTCTCACTCATTACCAACACCCCTCACCAGAATGCAACATTTCTCACAAATGAGGAACCTACATTGATACATCATAATCACACAAAGCCTACAGCATACCGTAGCATTCACTTTTGGTGTTGTACATGCTATGGGGTTTGGACAAATAAATAATGCCATGTACCCCATCACTATAGCATCCATCCATCATACAGAGTATTTTCATTGCCCTGAAATTCCTCTGTGCTCCACCCATACATCCCTCCCTCCTACTCTAAACCCTAGCAACCACTGATCTTTTCACTGCCCACATAGCTTTGCCTTTTTCAGAATGTCATATAGCTGGAATCATACAGTATGTAGCTAGATTGTTAAGTCGTATACTTAGAGATGGATAGGTAGGTATCAAGATAATCCTCATCGAGAAAGTAACATCTGAGCAAAGATTTGAAAGGAGTGAAGGAGATAGTCAGAAAAGTAATGCAAGACCAGGCCTGCAGGGGAGGACAGTTGCGGGGGACCAGCCCTGCAAGGCTGGCAGGGGAGGGCAGTTAGGGGTGACCAGGCCGGCAGGGGAGGGCAGTTGGGAGGGTGACCGGGCCAGCAGGGGAGGGCAGTTGGGTGTGACCGGGCCGGCAGGGGAGGGCAGTTGGGGGCGACCGGGCCAGCAGGGAGGGCAGTTAGGCATCGATCAGGCTGGCAGGGGAGTGGTTAGGGGGTGATCAGGCTGGCAGGCAAAAGCAGTTAGGGGCAATCAGGCAGGCAAGCGGTTGGGAGCCAGCAGTCCCGGATTGTGAGAGGGATGTTCGACTGCCGGTTTAGGCCCAATCCCCCAAGGGGTCCCAGATTGGAGAGGGTGCATGAGTTTTGTGCACCGGGCCTCTAGTATCCTATAACAGGAAAATCTGTGTTCTTAAATCACCAGCAGTATACGCAGTCCACCATTTCCTCACATGAGTTCCTAAAAACACGTACAAAACTGGAATATGTTGCCTGGCCAGCATGGCTCAGGGATTGAGCGTCTACCTATGAACCAGGAGGCTGAGGTTCGATTCCAGTTCAGGGCACATGCCGAGGTGGGGGGGAGGGGGACGGGCAGCCAGTCAATGCTTCTCTCTCCTCACTGATGTTTTTGTTCCTCTTTCCCTCTCCCTTTCTCTCTCTGAAATCAATACTATTTTTTTAAAAAACAAGGCAACAGACATGTATTAAGGGTAATTATGTTCCTGAAAAGCTAAAAACTGTAAACCAATTACATCGCGTCTTGCTTTTCCAGGGTATAGTTCCAATTTCATACACGTTCTTAAACTGCTGGTTTTTTCCCCTTCACAATTAAACAGTCAACCAACAAATGTGTCCAACAGAGGTAGAAACAGCATGCTTTTAGAATGTTGAATTAATTACTGTTAGCTCCGTCTCAACTGCATTAAAGTCTGTAGAACCTACACTTCACTTTGCCACTGCCACTTGCTCTTAATAAGGCAGAAAAGTGTCATTTTAAAATTTTTTACATCAATAAGACTCTTACTTTAAAAATTATCTAGAAACTCAACAGGCAAGACTAAATAAAAGCTCAGCTATTCTAGTTTATACCTGCTTTAGCAGGGTAAGGGGCCTGCATCCCCACCCCTAACCTCTCAGCTCTGCTGACAGTGGTGTGCAAAAAACGGCAACGCCATGGAAACTGACCTGTTGCTAAGCAAGCAGAACACCAAGCAAGGCTCAAAACCATAGTTCACCAGTTGATATATAAAACTCTGATTCAGTTTAGAGCATCAATATATGGCATATAAAAAGCGCCAGATGTTCAAAAATAAAAAGGCATCTAGCTGAAAATGACTAGAAAATAACAGAAATTTCTATAAGAAATACTTCAACAGGAAATACATACACATTCAAACACACAAATACTCATTTTACTACACTGCAGCAAGATGGAGGTCCAAGGCAGTCCAAGAATGAGACATTTCTATTAAATTACACTTTTCGCAGAAGTACATTAATTAGAAGTAATAATTTTTAAATAATTTACTTTTTAAAGAATAGTTAATTAATTTTTTAAATACTATCCTCCTTTGGAAAATTCTAGGCTAAAATTATCAGATTTCAATGAGTGGGGTAGATCAGACTGAGCACTGCATCACAAATACTGAAATGATCAGTGGCTATATAAAAACATAAAATGCGCTCTAGCCGGTTTGGCTCAGTGGATAGTGTCGGCCTGTGAACTGAAAGGTCCCAGGTTCGATTCAGGTCAAGGGCACATGCCCGGGCTGTGGATCCACAGTGGGGGGCTTGTAGGAGGCAGCCGGTAAATGATTCTCTCTCATCATTGATGTTTCTATCTCTCTCTCCCTCTTCCTTACTCTCTGAAATCAATAAAAATATATTTTAAAAAAACAAAACACATAAAATGTGAGCCTTGGCAGGAGTGGTTCAGTGGTTAGAGCATCAGCCCAAGAACCGAAGGATGGAGGATTCGATTACAGATCAAGGGCACGAACCTGGGTTGCAGGCTCGATCCCCAGCCCCAGGTGGTGTGCATGAGGGAGGCAACCAGTCAATGTGTCTCTCCCCTTCTCTCTTCTTCTCTCTTTCCCCCTCCACCCCCCTCACTTCCACTCCCTCTAAAAAAAAGGAAAAAATATTCTCGAGTGAGAATTAACAACAAAAAAAGCTTGGGACCTGGCTGGCTCAGTTGGCTGAGTGTCATCCCATATACGAAAGGTTGCCGGTTCAATTACCGGGCAGGGCACATTACCCGGGTTACAGGTTCAGTCCTGATGGGGCATGGGAGGCAGTCAATCGATGTTTCTCTCTCACATTTATGTTTCTCTCTCTGCCTTCCTCTCTCTCTAAAATCAATAAAAACATATCCTCGAGTGAGGATAAAAAAACAAAAAACTTAAAAACATAAAACTTGGTATTCTAGTTTCAAAAAGCATTATTATTCTATTTACAGAATGTTCCCATGAACATACAACCCACATTTAAGAAACTTAAAAGACATAACAACTTCAAGGAAAAAACAAATAGGTTAGAGGTAACATAAATACATATTACACCTACATCCATTCTGAAGGCTCTGGCCACCTCACCGACTTCCTCTACTCATTACCCTCCACAGCATTTACACTTGTGAATCTCTTGTTCATATAATTCTTTTTTGTCATCTGCTTCTCAGAGGATACAAACGAACGATCACAGGAATAACATCAATCACCTTCAAAGCAGGAAGGAATCAGCTTCAGCTGCACCTGAAGCAAATACAGTGGGGCCTTGACTTACGAGTGTCCCGACTAACGAGTTTTTCGAGATACGAGCCCTCTCTGCGCTGATTTTTTGCTTTGAGTTGCGAGCTAAAATTCGGGTTACGAGCCAGCTTCAGATACCCCACCGCTAGTTGGCGCAGCGAACGCCACAACATCAGCCCAGCATCACGTGTCTCACTAGTTCACTTTTTGATTTGACATACGAGTAATTTGAGTTACAAGCTCCATCACGGAACGAATTAAACTCATAAGTCAAGGCCCCACTGTATGGCCAAATAGTAAGTGTTTCATCACATTGGTGGCCACAGAACTGTATGTGTTATTTTCTGTTCTATTTGAACATTTTTTAAATATTTTTTTATGGCCCTAACCGGTTTGGCTCATTGGATAGAGCGTCGGCCTGCAGACTGGGGGGTCCCGGGTTTGATTCCGGTCAAGGGCATGTACCTTGGTTGCGGGCACATCCCCAGTAGGGGGTGTGCAGGAGGCAGCTGATCGATGTTTCTCTCTCATCGATGTTTCTAACTCTCTATCCCTCTCCCTTCCTCTCTGTAAAAAATCAATAAAATATATTTTTAAAAAATATTTTTTTATGGATTTCAGAGAGGATGGGATAGGGAGAGATAGAAACATAATGATGTGAGAGAATCATTGGTCAGCTGCCGCCTGCATCAATGTGCCTCTCACATTGATGTTTCACTCTCTGTCTCTCTCTCCCCCCCCTTCCTCCCTCCCTCCCACTCACTCTAAAAATCAATGGAAAAAATATCCTTGGGGAAGAATGAACCAATAAGTAAATAAATAAATTTATGAACACATATTATTGTTCCCAATTACTGCACCCAGTACCAAGGCTCTGAAACATCTAGCAATGAAAGATTGAAGTTTGCCCTCATCATGGCCTCAAGTCTCCCTTGAAATATTTTTAATACCTAGGTACTGAAAGACAGACATACAAGTCACTTTATCCCTCTAGGTCTCATTTTCCATGTCTAGAGCACAAGAAGGTTGGATTATATGGACATTATCATTTTCTCTCTCAATACTTTGAGGAGAGGAATCGAGAAATTTCAAAGAGTTGGGTCTGGTGTGCAATTTTTATTAAGATCCACACATTTAAAGAAATTGACTAATTTGAAAAATTAGTTTTAGGGTTTTAATAACTTTTATGTTATTTTATGTTATTTTAAAATATTTATTTCTCTCAAACATTTTAGCAAAACACTTGCCACCTTACACCAACTTTAAAATATTACAGAAAGGCCGAAACCGGTTTGGCTCAGTGGATAGAGCATCGGCCTGAGGACTGAAAGGTCCCAGGTTCGATTCCGGTCAAGGGCATGTACCTGGGTTGCGGGCACATCCCCAGTAGGAGATGTGCAGGAGGCAGCTGGTCGATGTTTCTCTCTCATCAATGTTTCTAACTTTCTATCTCTCTCCCTTCCTCTCTGTAAAAAATCAATAAAATATATTTAAAAAAAAAATATTACAGAAAGCATAAAAGTCAACCAGAGACTTAGCTTCTAGAACACAAAACAAAATTGATATATTGCAATTATGCCCCTCCCTATCATTTCTAGGATCACAATATTTTCCACAATTGCTATTTAGCGCTGCAAGAATTATTAAGTCAGTCCAAATCATGAAGTCAGCATTCGATTCATAATCCCTACCTTCCTCAGACTTTTACTGTGCTGCTAGAGTAGCTCTCACCAGAAAGTGATTTCAAGTTCTCTATTTTTTTGGTTTGTTTTTAATTTATTTTAGAGAGAAACAGACAGACAGACATGATTTCTCTGTTTTGAATATAAACACTAATGTATTACACACTCCATAGCAAGCATCACTGTTTTCCATTAGAATTAGGGAACAAAACAGAAACCTTATTTCTTACTTTTAAATTATGCATGGAACCTCTGAAGAAAGGCTCAGAAGGAAGTGAAGGTTAAACTGTGTCAATTAAAACAATCTCTGTAGCAGAGAAGAAAATATTAAAAGTTTGATAAACTGGGGAAGAATACAGAAACTTAGGTAGAACTTTGATGTTTCATCTCCAACAACCATTTTAAACTAAATTGCCCCACAGAACTTTATAATTCCAAGGAAAATGAGTAAGAGTAAGCCTAAATTTCTTCAGTACAAATGACCCTTAACATTGCTTTTATTTATTTATTATTAAATACTAGAGTCCCGGTGCACGAATTTGTGCACAACCGGGGGAGGGTCCGAGGGCAGTTGGCTGGCTGGCCCCACCCCCTGGTGGAATGGACAATTTGCATATTAGCCTTTTATTATATAGGATATTTTTATTAATTTTAGAGAGGAAGGGAGAGGGAGAGAGAGACAGAAGCATCAATGATGAGAGAGAATCACTCATCGGCTACCTCCTGCGCGCCCCACAACCCAGGCATGTGCCCTAACCAGGAATTGAACTGGTGACCTCTTGGTTCCTAGATCCACGACCAACCTCTGAACCACACCGGTTGGGCCCAGCTAACCTTCTAATCACAGTCATCACCCATGAAGGAGAAGATTGTTATAGAACGTGCCTCGAAAGCATTAACTCTCAAAGACAGGTTTAAAGAAAAAAACTCCCTAGCTCACAACCTACCTAATGTGTACTTCCCCTGACCCAGGGATGGATTCAAGGTTTCTTTTTTTCATCTAGAACAGCGGTTCTCAACCTGTGGGTCGTGACCCCTTTGGGGGTCGAACGACCCTTTCACAGGGGTCGCCTAAGACCATCGGAAAACACATATATAATTACATATTGTTTTTGTGATGAATCACTATGCTTTAATTATGTTCAATTTGTAACAATGAAAATACATCCTGCATATCAGATATTTACATTACGATTCATAACAGTAGCAAAATTAGTTATGAAGTAGCAACGAAAATAATTTTATGGTTGGGTCACAACATGAGGAACTGTATTAAAGGGTCGGGGCATTAGGAAGGTTGAGAACCACTGATCTAGAAACTTGATCTGAAATTTAAAAAAAAGGGGGGGCGGGGGGAGAAGCCCTGGCCCAGTAGCACAGTTGGTTAGAGCACTGTCCCAATATGCCAAGATTGCAGTTTGATCCTGTCAGGTCACATACAAGAATCAACAAATGGCCCTGTCTGGTGGGGCTCAGTGGTTAGAGCGTTGGCAGAATACCAAAGGTTCATGGGTTCGATTCCTGATTCCTGGTCAAGGGCACATAAAGGTTACAGGTTCGATCGCCAGCCCCAGTCAGGGTGTGTGCCGGAGGCAACCAATGGATGTGTATCTCTATCTCTAACATCAATGTTTCTCTCTCTCTCTCTCTCTACCCATCCCTTCCTCCCTTCCATTCTCCTTAATTACCAATGGAAAACATATCCTCGGGTGAGGATTAACAACAGCAACAATAACAACAACAAAAAATGAAGTATCACACAGGTGGCAAGAGGCACTGGGAGGATCGGAGCGGGTTTCACAACTCCCAGCGCCGGAGCTCAGTCTACTCTATGCTGCTTCTGAAATAAACATGAAATTAAAGGCGACTGTACCTGACATAACCACAGGGTGTTAGTGACCCAGGAAACTGAGGCTTCTGCGAACAAAATGACCAACTCTACCTGCTATCACCTTCTTAATCACAGAGGCAGGGCACCCACTCTCCCGACGACCAGCTCTGGGTCTCCCTGCCACACCACTCAATGACGTGACCGCTCGCAGGATTCATCACCACCCTCACTTCTCAGCTGGTGAAGACTGACTCACAAACCATTCACCGTAACTTATGAATTTTAGGATATCTATAAAACTGATTTTTACAATGAAACTAAAGCATAGAAAATAATGTGCTCAAAGAGGTACATAGAACCACCAATAAAAAGAAATGAAAAGCAGATCAAGATGCCCTATTCAGTGAGATTATTCCACAGTAAAGTGTAATACACTTTTTAATACCTGTCAACTCTGACGTGATAGTTGAGCCAATACAACCACAATTTTCAAATCTGATTAAATCTATTGGGTTCAATGTTCCAAATATGGGTTGCATGTTTAAAAGCCCAGTACCACAAAAACATTTACCATTAACATTTCCTCTTCGGCAAGAGTCTTAATTTTACTATTAGTGAACTGTGATACTGAAAACCAACTCAGGTAGAAGGTGACAGTAACACATGCTTCAGAAACACAGCTTGAGTCAACCTGAAAACCCTGTCCCTGCGCTCCGCCAGCGAGAAGACAACAGACAGAAGAGGAGTAAAGACATGATCCACTATGCACGGGCTCCGAGCTCCTTCCCCCTTTGCACGCTCATTGGGAACATGCACATTTTTGTACAGAAAACACTACTCGCGTCAAAACAAACCCTGCTTTGTCAGTAGGAGATAACTAACCAAGGGCAGGGTAGAGGAAGCAGGCCTCCGTTACTGACTATGATTACTAAACTAGCACATGCTAGGGCACTGGGAAGGGAAAGCTGGCCGAGACACCACGCCAGAAGAAAGCCTGAGTTAAAGGTACATAATGAACAACATAAACTGAGCAAAAATAGATCCAGAGACAGAGAAGCATCAAACAGACCGTCAAACCT
>NW_005371320.1:451221-452013 GCF_000412655.1 Myotis brandtii
CATATGTAATACTATATGTAATACTTTAAACAATAAAGAATTTTTTTTAAAAGTCAATGTCAAAAAAAAGGTATAGGACTGCATTCTGTTTTATTTTTATGTCGAACTGATAAAACTTTTTCTATCGTTGTAAACATAGATGCTTACAAGTTATGCCATAATCCACTGATTTAGTCTAGGTCTTAATTAGATCAGAAGAGCTGAATCAGCATGCCAGGGCTACTTCATTCACTACTTACAAGGGATGACAGAAATGATTTTCCTTGGAATACTAGGGAATAACAGGTGGTCCTGGTTTCAACCATTTGCTTTTAAAGCTAAATACGGTCAAGTTGAGATACTGTGGAAAAATAAAATCTGACTTCAAAAAAAACTGAAATCAACTTCTTCCACTCACACATCTTTACCACAGGGAGGAAAAAGGCTTTCTGATGAGTTTCACATTCACCTACCTGTTCAGGTTCTGATAGAGAGAAAGAAAGAGAAATGCATTCAAAACTCAGGCAGGGCCTGCCTGTGACTCAGTGGTTGAGGGCACCAATAGGTCACGGGTTGGATTCCCCTTCAGGGCACAGGCCTGGGTTGCAGGCTCCATCCCCAGTGTGTGTGTGAGGAGGCAGCCCATCCATGTTACTCACTGAGGTTTCTCCCTCTCCCTTCCTCTCTCTCTAAAAATAAGTAAAAACATTAAAAAAAAAAAAACAGGCAGGGAGAAAGAGAAGATAGTAACAATCACAATCTCAATCCATACTATTCCTCACTTGTGTGTGTGTGTGTGTGTGTGTGTGTGTG
>NW_005371320.1:452051-452725 GCF_000412655.1 Myotis brandtii
AGTCTATTCCAAAATGGAAGTCATCTCTCCCTTAGACTTTAAGTCATACGAGAACACACCTAAAAAAACTCACCAGGAAACAGTAAAGTCCCACAATTCTCAGCACTAGGTAGGACTGTGTCCCACTGCTCAGACTGGCACAGCAGGCTTTGACTTTATTTCATACCAGTTAGATGCCTTTCTAGATTAAAACACACACAAAACAGGAAATCTGGAAATGTTACTCCCAAGACCCAATCCCGTGGCAGTAAGGCGACCTGGCAGAACGTCTACAATGTTTTCCTTCTTGAGTGGCGGGTCTCGGGCACATTGACGCTGGTAGCTCTCCCCTCAAAAACGCGAGGACAGCTCAACACACAGTCCTATTCCATCCGCTGTTTCAAAGGCGAGAACACTCTAAGGTTAGGCTCCTTGCAACGCAGAGCTGGACACCAGCACCGGGAGAATGTCAGCGATCGGATCCCTGCGGAGGCCATCACGGAGGCCCTCTGCCTCAGCCACATCAAACATTTTTAAATAGAGCGTTCCAAACTAAGAACCAGAGTGCACCCCAAACTGACCAACTCGCTAACAGCCAAGCTTTCCGCTCCGCGTGTGAAAACAAAGATGGACTTGACCTACAAGATGCAGGTCGGGTCAGCTGTCACCAAGAAGCAGAGGCTTCCCCCGGGGGC
>NW_005371320.1:452744-453113 GCF_000412655.1 Myotis brandtii
CGGCCCCGCTCCGTCCCGTCACTCCATCCCGTCACTCCGTCCCGTCACTCCCGTCCGGAGAAGCGACCAAAAAAGGAAGGCGTGGGGGAGGGGAAGGACCGGAACGCCAACCGGAGTTTAAAGGAGAGCACGCCCGGGCCGGACTCCCTGCACCCAGGAGGCTCGCACCCAGGGACCCACATGTGGGGCGCGTGTGGGAAAGGTCACCCATTTCCCGGGCCCAGCAGCGCGCTCAGGGACCCCCGCGCGTCCCCACTTCAGAGGGCACCCCGAGTTGAGCACCTCAATCGCCGCCCAGGAGCGGCGGCCGTTTTCAAGGGCGACACCCGCGCAATTCTCGGCAGCCTGGTTCCCAGGAAAAGCCTGCGG
>NW_005371320.1:453280-453602 GCF_000412655.1 Myotis brandtii
GCTTTCCTGGGGAGGGAGGGGGCGGTGACAGCAGCGCGTCCTTCGAAACAGTTCGAGGCCGGCCTCGCTCGGAGCGGCCAGAGCCTCCTGCGTTAAACCCTCCATTCCTTTGTCTGGTGGGGTTTTCCTGGAACCACTTCACAGTGGCTCCGGCGGAGCAGCCGCGGGAAGGGAGTGCTCGGGCCTGGGGTGCGGGGTTTCTCGGGTGCAAATCGCAGGTCAGGCTCGAGTCCTGTGCGCCCCCTCCCTTTTCAGAAAGGATGGGGGCGGGGGCGCACACCCGCAGACAGGTCCCGGGACTGCAGGAGGGGCCTCTCGGAGG
>NW_005371320.1:455259-455551 GCF_000412655.1 Myotis brandtii
TCGGCCCCCACATCCCCCGAGGGGCCCCTCCGAGGGTCCCATCGGCTTCAAAAAGTAAAATATGGGCGACACGAGAACAGAAATTGAATGGCAGGTCGGGACTACTTTCCCCCTCGCGCGGAGGAGTACATGTCACAGTTTGAATGGGTCTATACAAAGAGGAAACTAATTGAAAGAAACTAATTGCGCCCCCACTTTCCCCCAGGGACTCGGGGGTGCAGCAGGGCCTGGGCAGCCCTGGTGCAGAGGGCGGGGTTCCCAGGTGACCGTCTCCGGAGGGGAGGGCGGCGGG
>NW_005371320.1:456016-457979 GCF_000412655.1 Myotis brandtii
CCCAACCCCGCCCTGCCCCGGAGACCGACCCCCGGCGGCCGGCCGGGCGACTTTAGAGCCGCATGGTTGGTGTCACCCCCACCCCCACCCACGGGCTGTTCGTCCATAATTAGCAAGCGAGAGAAGGTCTATAATTGAATTTTTTAGATGCAGCAACGGCTTATTTCTCTTTTAAGTTACTTCAAACCTGAGCTTAATATGGGGACAGTTTACACCAGCTCAGGTTATAAATAGCTACAGGGAGAAATCTGGAGTTTTATGGTTTTACAGCCCAAATAAATACTGTGAGTGTTCGCTTCTCTGTTTTTTGCAGCATGAACCATGATTATTAACGTCAGTGAAGTGGCCGCGTTCGTTTCTGCTTCAACGGCTTTTGAGAGAAAGGGCTGGGAGCCCTCCCTTCCCCAGGAAGACCCCTGCCCCACCGAGCGCAGAGCCCCTGGCCCTGGACTGCCCTTCCAGGGGGAGCCCTCTCCCCGGAGAGCCCCAGGCAGTGCCGGGGTGAGTCCCTGGCACACTCCCTGCCAGCTGGCCTGGGTGGGCGTAGACAGCAAAGCCAAGGGAGAGGCACCGAGGTGGCATTCCCCAGGGGCTGGGCTACCTGGCTCAGGACTGACTTATCTGGAAGTGAGCACGGCTTGAGAAATGGGGTTAAGAGCATGATGCTCAGTAGGTGTCTGCGAAGTTCTACCACTAAACTCTGAGAAGATTGGCCTACAAGACCACAAAGGTAACCCTGAGTCATGTGTCAGGGTAGGAAGTCACCAGCCCCACCCACCAACTCCAAGCCTGGGGCTGCTTGGCGTCTGGATTAGACTGTGGGTGCATCACTGGGCTGTCCCACCATTCACATTTCTCAACAAATACTTATTAACACCTAACAGACCCTGTATTAGTCTGTCTGATTCCCAAGGCCACTTGGATACTACATTGGCCTTGAACCTCTCAGCTTCCCCATCAATGAAACGGATAATAGTACATACTTCCTGGCCTGATGTCTACAGTTCACCTCCCAGCTCCTCATTCCTTCCCCCGTGGGAGGCCCTCCAACTGCTCCTGCCCCACCTATTGCCTGGGTGGGTGGGGGTGGAGAACACACAACCTTTCTGATTTCGAGTTTGTGATAAACTTTAAACTGTCATAGTCAGCAGCTCACCATGTTTTTCAGTGACATTGCCACTCTCTGAGACTAAGATTTCACACCTTCTCCCCCTCCGTCCACCCCTCACAGCCCCTTCTGCCCTCACACCCAGCCCCGGACCTCACCTCCCTCTTCAGTGAGAAAAACTGAAGCCATCACATAGTATCCCTCTCACCTTCCGGTCCCCAAACCGACACATCTCCCTGCCAGGCACCCACCTGCCCCGCGGGCTCTCCTCCCCTGAGCTTGATCACAGACACGCTCCCCCTGCTGCCCTCCCCTTTATGCTCGCCTGGGCCGTCAGCCTCCGTCCCCCTGGGCAGTATTTTCAAAAAAAGTGGGGGAAATTCTCCTTTGTTCCTACATGTCCTCCTGCCTCCTCCCATTTCTCTACTCCCCACACAGATAATGCCAAAGGTGTGTCTAACCATGGAATACTATGCAGCAGTAAAAAAGGATCTCTTACCCTTTGGGACAGCATGGAGGGCCTGGAGAGTATCACGCTAAGTGAAATAAGTCAGTTAGAAAGACAAGTATCCCATGATCTCACTCGTATGTGGAATCTAAGTAACAAAATATGGAATACTCAGCAGTAAAAAAGGATCTCTTACCCTTTGGGACAGCATGGAGGGCCTGGAGAGTATCACGCTAAGTGAAATAAGTCAGTAGTTAAGACAAGTATCCCATGATCTCACTCGTATGTGGAATCTAAGTAACAAAATAAACTGATGAACGGAGTGGACCCAGAGACATGGACGCAGGGAACAGAGTGCGGAATCTCGGAGGGAAGGCGGGGAGGGTGGGTGGGTGGGAGGTGATCAG
>NW_005371320.1:477460-483120 GCF_000412655.1 Myotis brandtii
CAAAGACCTTGTGTGCACATATGCATGGCCCATAGACACAGACAGTGGGGTGGTGAGGGCCGGGGGCAGGGTGGGCTGGAGGGGGTTGATGAGGGGAAAGGGGGACATGTAACTTTCAACAATAAAGACTTTTTTAAAAAATGCGTCTATACCTGCCTTCTCCACTCCCTACCTTCCCAGCCTCTCCTCACCCCGCTCTCAATTCTTGTGAGGTCACCCAACACCCTCCCTGCTGCCCAATCCAGCTGAGCCCACATTCCTCCCAGAAATCCCCTGGCTTCTCAGGGCCTCCTTCTCCCACCGCACAGAGCACCCACTCAGCTCCCTTTGCTGCCTCCACCCCCTCCTTCCACCCTGTGATTGCTGGGGTTCCTCCTGGACCCCCTGCTCTGTGCCTAGCACCTGTTAAATATTTGTTGAGAAATGAATGATAGGAAATTAATGTCAGGCTGCTGTGGGTGCCCAGAGCAGAAGCCCATCCCACGGAGGGGAGGGCTCTAGGGATAAGGGAGGCCTGACCAAGAGGTCAAATAATGGGGGGCGAGGGCCTGGGGCCTTCCAGCCCAGCATCTGTCTAGAGCAGTGGTTCTCCACCTTCCTCATGCCGCGACCCTTGAATACAGTTCCTCATGTTGTGGTGACCCCCAACCATAAAATTATTTTCGTTGCTACTTCATCACTGTAATGTTGCTACTGTTATGAATCGTAATGTAAATATCTGATATGCAGGATGTATTTTCAGGGGTCGCGACCCACAGGTTGAGAACCGCTGGCCTAGAGGCAGCCCCTCCTCCAGGACCAGGTGGTTGGCCTGGCCTGCCCCATCCCAGCATGTGCCCCAGGCCTGGCCAATCAGCGCGCCCCAGGCCTCTGGCGGCAGCGATTGGCTCAGACGTGGGCACGTGACCTGGCCAGACCAATAAAAGCCCCTTCAGGACCTTTTTCTGGAGCTTTCAGGGAAGTGCTTCTTCCTGAAACCTGGACCCAAGGACTGGGAAGGTTGAGAGCCTCGGGGCAGGGCCGGGCGGGCAGGCAGGCAGTCGGTGCAGGAGGCAGGAGGAGCTGCCGCAGGCCCTGGGGCAAGTGCAGGGCCCTGCAGAGCAGGCCTGCTCCAGGGAGCCCAGCCCACCTCGCCAGCCTGAGGCAAGGAGGGCTGAGTCCTGACAGGATCTCTGAACTCTCCCCAGAGCCCCCACCCTGTAACCAGGCCTGAAATCCTGGCCTTTGAAGTGAGCAACTTGAGTTTCTGTTACCGCTCAGAGAACCCAGAATGATACAAATGATCAGACATTCACCGGTGCAGAACGAGGGAGGACCCTGGGCAGAGGCAGCAGCATCTTCCCTCCGGAGAAAGGCGTGGCGGTCATAGCTGTCTCCGGGGTGAAGCTGCCCGGGTCTGCTCTCAGCTCGTGGAATCCGCCTGAGAATCCCAGCAGATGCACAGCTGTGTCCGGCCCCCACGCCCTGAGTCAGGAAACAGGCTGCCTAACCCAGCAGCGGGCGGGCGGGTGGAGAGGGCAGGTCTCAGCCACAGAGGGTGCAGCCCGGCTCCCTGCACACCTCGGGGCCGGGAGGGCCGGGGGAGAATGTGCCCGAATGCCTGGTTGTACACATAGTGTTCAGAGTGATTCATTATGCAGTTTGTTCACATATTTTAGTGTTATTTTTTATTTTATTGATATTTTTCTTTTTGGGGACAGAGAGGGAAACATCGATTTGTTGCTCTACTTATGTAGGCATCATTGGTTGGTTTTGGTATGTGCCCTGACCAGGGATCAAGCCCACAACCTTGGTATATCGGGACGATGCTCTAACCAACTGAGCTACCTGGCCAGGGAATTTTTGTTGTTAATCCTCACCAGAGGACATTTTTCCATTGCTTTTTAAAGAGTGGGAGGGTGGAAGCTGTGGGAGGGGGGGGGGAGGGGAGAGAGAGACATCAACTGGTTGTCTCCCGCACATGCCCCACCTGGAGCCAGGGATCAAACCTGAAACCCAGGTGTGTGCCCTTGAGCAGGAATCAAACCCTTGACCCTTTGGTGTGAGGGCTGGTGCTCGTTAGAAACACTGGTCGGGGCCAAGGTTTTAGTTTTAGTGTTAGTATTGTTAGATGGCTTCTTAGAAAATTCTTCTAAGTAAGGAACAACTTCCCCCACGGCTGGAGCCAGACCAAGAGTGGTGGGCTGGGCTGGGGTTACCAGGAACCCAGCCCTGAAGCCAGTCTTGGAAGTTTCAAACCCCCAAAACACAATTCAGAAATAGAGACTTTGGGCAGGAGTTTTTGCCACCCCAGGAGTTCCTTTTTTTGTTTTGTTTTGTTTTTTTAAATATATTTTCATTGATTTAAGAGAGGAAGGGAGAGGGAGAGAGATAGAAACACAATGATGAGAGAGAATCATGGATCGGCGCAGCCCCACACTGGGGATCGAGCCCATAACCCAGGCATGTGTCCTGACCGGGAATCGAACCATGACCTCCTGGTTCATAGGTTGACGCTCAACCACTGAACCACGCCAGCCAGGCATCCCCAGGAGTTCTTAACCTGAAGTCTGTGGACAGAATTTGGAGGGACCATGGACCTGGGAGGTTAATTACAGCTTCATTTAAATGAACCTGTAACCGGAACCCAGCATCTTCTTCCATTGTAAATGTACACCGTATCAACAATGGCTGCAACACGGCCACCCACACAAGTCATGATACTGTCTCAGCACATCACAGTTGTTGGAGGGATCACAGAGCAGTGTACACGCATCTCCAAAATCACAGGAGGTATTAGACCCGCGGCCAGATCTTGTTACTTAAGGTGTTAACTCAACAAATAACTCAAAATAGACCCTAACCTAACCATAAGAACTAAAAGTATAAAACTCTTAGGAGAAAACACGGGGAAATCTTCATGACCTTGAGTTAGGCAAAGGCTTCTTAAACACAGTTCCAAAGCATAAGGAACAAAAGCTATATACGGTAGATTGGACTTCACCAAAATTAAAATCTTTTGTGTTTCAAATGATACCATCCAGAAAGTAAAAACAGCCCTGGTCAGGGTTGCTTAGTGGTTAGATCGTCACCCCACTCTCTCAAAGTTTTCATTCCCAGTCAAGGGCATGTCCCTGGGTTACAGGTTTGATCCCCAGTCCCCATGTAGGAGGCAACCAAAGGATGTGTCTCTCTCACATCGATGTCTCTCTCTCTCTTCCTCTCTCTCTCCCTCCCTCCCTTCCACTCTCTAAAAATCAACAGAAAAAATATCCTTGGGTGAGGATTAACAACAAAAAAAGAAAGTAAGTAAAAAGCCCAGAAGTTAGGAAACAAAGAAACTAAGGCGATAAAAGGAAAGCTTGCTCCATATTCATCACTCAGGCTTTGGAAAACTGACTCCCCTGAGTTACTGTACTAGTACATCTGCAAATAAAGGGTTTTTCCTGAAAAAAAAAGAAAAGAAAGTAAGTAAAAACAGTCCATACAATGGGCAACAATATTGGCGAATCATGCCTGGTAAGGGACTTTATCCAGAGGATATAAAGAACTCACTACTCAGTAATAAAAAGATGAATAACCCAGTTTTAAAATGGATAAAGTATCTGAAAAGACATTTTTCCAAAAAAGACATACAAATGGCCAATAAGCCCGTGAAAAGATGCTCATCGGGGAAAAGAGTCAAAAGTGCAATGAGCTCCGCTGGGGAGGCCGGGCGTCGGGGAGGACGTGGAGGAGCTGGGCCCTCGCGCCTGCGGGTGGGACTGGAAGGGGTGCAGCTGCTGTGGGAGGGTCTCACGCTGCTCCAAGAGTTCAACAGGGAGCTGCCGCCCTGGCCGGGTAGTCAGCTGGTTAGAGCATCATCCTGATTCTTCAAGGTTGCAGTTCCGTCCCCGGTCAGGGCTCATACAAGAAAAAAAACAACGAACGCATAAATAAGCTGAACAAAAAATTGACGTTTCTCTCTTTCCCTAAAATCAATTTAAAAATAAACAAGCCCTGGCCAATGTTCTGAGTGGTTAGAGTGTCCCTTGTCCTGCCCACTGAGGGTCTTGGCTTCAATTCCCAGTCAAGGGAGGTAGCTGTGTTGTAGGGTCAATCCCTGGCCCTGGTCTGGGTGCATGTGGGGGGCAACCAATCAATGTGTCTCTCCCACATCAATGTCTCTCTCTCTCTCTCTCTCTCCTCCTCCCTCCCTTCTCCACTCTCTCTAAAAATAAATGGAAAAAAATATCCTCGGGTGAGGATTAACTAAAAAATAAATAAAGCATGGAGCTCTCATATGACCCAACCATTCCACCCTTAGATACATAACCAAAAGAATTGAAAACATATGTCCACACAAAAACTTGTATATATGTTCACAGCAGTGTGATTCACAATAACCAAAAAGTAGAAACAACTTAATATCCTTTAACTGATGAATGGATGAACAAAATGTACTCTCTGAAAAACAAATATAAAAACAAAAACAAGCCCGGCCAGTGTGACTCAGTGGTTGAGTGTCAACCTATGAACCAGGAGATCACGATTCAATTCATGATTCATGCCAGTGTGGGGCGTGCAGGAGGCAGCTGATCAGTGATTCTCTCTCATCATTGGTGTTTCTATCTCTTTCTTTCCCTCTCCCTCTCTCAAATCAATAAAAATATATATTAAAAAATAAAGAAATACTAAAAGCAAAAAAAAATAAAATTAAACATAAAATGTAGTCTCCAATGGAATATTATTCAGCCATAAAAAGGAATGAAATACTATCACATGCTACAACATGGATGAGTCTTTTTTTGTTTTAACTTAGGCAATTTATTTAGTTAGTTATAAATAAATATAAGAGAGAGAGAAACATTGATTTGTTGTTCCACTTACTTATTCATTCATTGGTTGATTTTTAAAATATGTTTTAACAATATTTTACTTACTGATTTTTTTTTTAGAGAGAGAGCAAGAGAAACATTGATTTGTTGTTCCATTCATTGGTATGTGCCCTGACTGGCGATCGAACCTGAAACCTGGTGTATGGGGATGACCCTATAATTAGTTCACCTATTATATTTTATTATATTTCAAGACCCTATTTTATTTTTTTAATTTAATTTATTGGGGTAACATGAATGAATCTTGAAAAAGTTATGTTAAATGAAAGAAGCCACTCACAAAAGACTTCATGTTCCATTATCTCATGTATATGAAACGTCTGGAATGGACACATGTACTGAGACAGGAAGTAGATTGCCGGTGGCCGGGGGCCAGGAGGGGAGGGGACTGGGCAATGGCTGCTAATGCGCGGAGGGCTTCTTTCTGAAGCGAAACGTCGCCTGAAATTGATTGTGGGGATGGATGCACCAAATCCATTGACTTACACGGTTTAAACAGGTTCACTTCACAGATGAGAGATGGAGGCCCAGCTGGGGGCTGTCATCAAGGTAGGACTTGGGGGGAGCATCTGGCCCAGGTCCTTTTCTGCCCTCTTTTTTGTTTGTTTGTTTGTTTTGTTCTTAAACTATATTTTTATTGATTTCAGAGAGGAAGGGAGAGGGGGAGAGAGATAGAAGCATTAGTGGTAAGAAAGTCATTGACCGGCTGCCTCCTCCACGCCCCACACTGGGGATGGAGCCCACAACCCCGGGCATGTGCCCTGACCGGGAATCGAACCGTGACCTCCTGGTTCATAAGTCGAC
>NW_005371320.1:484197-488709 GCF_000412655.1 Myotis brandtii
GGCCACTAGCATGGGAAAGAACCACGCCCATGCGGGAACCACCACAGCCCAGGCCTCTTCGGCCTCCACCGTCCCAGCGGCCTCCACCGTCCCAGCAGCCTCCACTGACCCAGCAGCCTCCACCGTCCCAGTGGCCTCCACCGACCCAGCAGCCTCCACCATCCCAGCGGCCTCCACCGTCCCAGCAGCCTCCACCATCCCAGCGGCCTCCCTCCCTTCACCCTTCGCATGCATCCGACTTGCTGCATCCGCCCCACTGGCCTAGCACACCGCGGGCCTCAGGAGGGTTTGGGGTTCTGGCTGGGTGGACCATGAGGGCGGCATCCTTCTAGGTGTGTGGGGGGGCCTTTCAGTGCCCAACATTAGCAGCCGGGGAGGGATCGCAGCCCCACCCCCTGTACTCGTCCTTCCTGTGGCCTGCAAGGCCCACACAGCAGGCAGGACCTCAGACCCTGTCTGTCAACTTGCCTTCTCCATGTCACCACCAGCTCTACCCCGTGGCCCTCCTGCTGGTCCTCAAACAGACCAAGCCCAGACCTCAGGGCCTTGGCACCTGCTGCTCTGAGTGCCAAGAATGCGCTTCCCCAGGAATCCCCGGTCTCACCACTCACCGCCTTCAGGTCCTGACTCAGCTCTCACCATCCGGAGCCTCCCTGCCCACTGTCCTTGCACACCACTAGCCAGCAGTCTCACTGCTGTGTGCCCCTCACTGCTGTGTGCCCCTCACTGCTGTGTGCCCCTCACTGCTGTGTGCCTCTCACTGCTGTGTGCCCCTCACTGCTGTGTGCCCCTCACTGCTGTGTGCCCCTCACTGCTGTGTGCCCCTCACTGCTGTGTGCCCCTCACTGCTGTGTGCCCCTCACTGCTGTGTGCCCCTCACTGCTGTGTGCCCCTCACTGCTGTGTGCCCCTCACTGCTGTGTGCCCCTCACTGCTGTGTGCCCCCCACTGCTGTGTGCCCCTCACTGCTGTGTGCCCCCCACTGCTGTGTGCCCCTCACTGCTGTGTGCCCCCCACTGCTGTGTGCCCCTCACTGCTGTGTGCCCCCCACTGCTGTGTGCCCCTCACTGCTGTGTGCCCCCCACTGCTGTGTGCCCCTCACTGCTGTGTGCCCCCCACTGCTGTGTGCCCCTCACTGCTGTGTGCCCCCCACTGCTGTGTGCCCCTCACTGCTGTGTGCCCCCCACTGCTGTGTGCCCCTCACTGCTGTGTGCCCCCCACTGCTGTGTGCCCCTCACTGCTGTGTGCCCCCCACTGCTGTGTGCCCCTCACTGCTGTGTGCCCCCCACTGCTGTGTGCCCCTCACTGCTGTGTGCCCCCCACTGCTGTGTGCCCCTCACTGCTGTGTGCCCCCCACTGCTGTGTGCCCCTCACTGCTGTGTGCCCCCCACTGCTGTGT
The DNA here is from genome assembly GCF_000412655.1 of Myotis brandtii. Taxonomy (NCBI): domain Eukaryota; kingdom Metazoa; phylum Chordata; class Mammalia; order Chiroptera; family Vespertilionidae; genus Myotis; species Myotis brandtii. Next base: position 485,596 of record NW_005371320.1, read on the forward strand.
GCCCCTCACTGCTGTGTGCCCCCCACTGCTGTGTGCCCCTCACTGCTGTGTGCCCCCCACTGCTGTGTGCCCCTCACTGCTGTGTGCCCCCCACTGCTGTGTGCCCCTCACTGCTGTGTGCCCCCCACTGCTGTGTGCCCCTCACTGCTGTGTGCCCCCCACTGCTGTGTGCCCCTCACTGCTGTGTGCCCCCCACTGCTGTGTGCCCCTCACTGCTGTGTGCCCCTCACTGCTGTGTGCCCCTCACTGCTGTGTGCCTCTCACTGCTGTGTGCCCCTCACTGCTGTGTGTCATCGGCTCCACCTAGACCGCAGTCCCCCAAGGGCAGGCCCTCATGTCTGTTGTTTTTTTTTTTTATGCTTTTATTGATTTCAGAGAGGAAGAGAGAGGGAGGGAGAGATAGAAACATCAATGATGAGAGAATCATTGACCCGCTGCCTCCTGCACGCCCCACACTGGGGACCGAGCCCACAACCCGGGCATGTGCCCTGACCGGGAATCAAGCCATGACCTCCTAGTTCATAGGTTGATGCTCAACTACTGAGCCACACCAGCCGGGCTTCCTGTCTGTTCTGCTCACTGCTCTTTCTCCAGAGCCCAGAGCGGTACATGGCTCACAGTGGCCTTCCCTGAGCAGCTGAGAAATAAATTGGCCGTTGTGGGGCGGTGTCCCAGAAGGGCAGGGGTGCGGCTGTGGCCAGTGGACCAGGGTGTCCTGCGGGCCTCTCCCCAAAGCACCGCCCTCCCAGCTCCGGCCGTCTTGTTATTAGTACCCACCCTACGGGGGACAGAGTGTTCTCACAGCATCTTCTTGCTGAGAAGGCAAATATTCAAAAATACTTTGACAAAGACACTCTCCAGGGCCCCAGGCTGGGTGAGCCGCCAAAGATGAAGTGATCATTAGCGGCACCAGCTCCCCACATGTCCTGGCATCTGTGTCTCTTGCGGGGGGAGGGGGGGGAGCCACAGTGGCCCAGACCCTCCAGCCACTGCCAGGGCGTGTCTGGGTGGACCCCAGGGGAGAGGGCAGTGCACCAGGCCTGGCTTCGCCTCTAGCCGCCTGAGAGCCCCTGAGCTGTCCCTGGACCTCTCTGGCCTCAGTTTCCCCATTTGTAAAATGAGGGTCTTTGGGCTCAGATTCGGGTCCCGAGGTCATCCATCCGGCACAGTCCCTGGGGTGGGGAGGTGGGGGCAGGGACACAGGATGTGCCTGAGCTGCTGTGGGTTCATGTGGTTTTCCAGAACAATCTCAGAGCCTGAGCCACTTCAATTCAGACCACTTCCAGGCCTCCACTCTCCACCTCCGCTGCAGACACCCGAGTGCCCATGTAGCGCTAGGTGCGGGGACAGGGCGACAGGATTCGGTACCTCGGTGAGCCCTCCAAGGGCCTGCGCCCTCCCCTCCCGGCCCCGCACTCCCTTGGTGATCAGCCCGCGAGGTGGTGGGTGGCTCGGCCACCACCCTCCAGGGCAGCCCTCTGTTGGTCACAGTGGCTTTGAGACCAGCTTTATTTGACCCTCAGAGCAACCCCCAGAGGCCTCCAACACAGGGGTCATTGATCCCATTTTAAAACTTTTATGTATTTAATTTTTATTTAAAAACTTTTAATTTTTTCAGTTACAGTTGACATTCAATATTATATTGGTTTCAGTTTTATTGTTCCCATTCGATAGATGTGGAAATTGAGGTCCTGTGAAGGGAAGTGACATGTTCAAGACCCCACAGGAAGTTAGATGTTTTAGAGTGAACCAGAACCAGAACTCGAACCCGGGCCTCTGACTTCTGGGTCAGGACTCTCATCTGGACACCTCCGAGTGTCTGAGGGGCACCGAGGTGGGGCTCGAAAGCCAGGAAGGTCCTCTACTCTCAGGCAGAGGCTGGTGGACACAAGCCCATTCACAGCCTCCGCCAGGCCCGGGGTGCTGGACCTGACCAGGACAGAGCAAGGTCACCCCAAGGGACCGCACTCCAAACACCAATTTCATGAAGCCACTCCTCTACTCAAGAACCTGCCATGGTTCCCTATTACTGAACTGTACCAGGCCCACCTTCCCTAGCATCACTCTAAAACAGCTGCATGTGTGTCTTCTCACCCTGGTCTGCAGGTCTTCCCAGCATTCCAGACTCACAGGCCGGGATCCCCACATGGAGCGCCTCCGACCTTGTCCCATTTCCTTCCTTACTCTATGCCAGGTCTCCCTTCCTTGGACCTGAAGGTCAGACTTTGGGTGGTCAAGGTCCCCACCCTCCAGAAGTTCATGCCCTAGCTGGGGAAACAAATCTATGATAATAAAAGCATAATATGCAAATCGACTGAACAACTGAACAACAGAACGACTGTCCGGACAACCTTCCGGACAACACTATGACACGCACTGGCGCCAGGCCAGCCAGGGTGCGATGCGATTGGTCAGGAGGGCTGCCCTCACCCCACGATCGCCCCGCAGTGGGAGACCCAGGCCACCAACCGGCGGGTGGGCGGAGCCTCCCTCTGTGGAGCGATCCATCACAGAGCCCCGGTTGGGTGGGCAGGGCCTACCTCTTTGGGGCGATGGATCACGGGTCTCCTGAACTGTGAGACGGCACAGGCCGGGCTGAGGGACCCCCCCCTCCAGCGCATGAATTTCGTGCACCAGGCCTCTAGTCTGTTTATAAAAAATCAGAATACAAAGCCCTGGTTGGGTACCTCATTTGGTTAGAGTGTTGACCTGATATGCCAAGATTGCAGGTTCGATTTTGACCCCTGGTCAGGGCATATACAAGGGTCTACCAATGAATGCATTAATAAGTGGAACAACAAATCAATGTTTCTCTCTTCCTTCCTCTATCTAAAATCAATTAAAAAATTTTTAAGTACCTGTAGGCAATTTAAAAAAGATTCTGGCCCTTAGCCGGTTTGGCTCAGGGGATAGAGTATCAACCTGCAGACTGAAGGGTCCTGGGTTCGATTCCAATCAAGGGCACATTACTGGGTTGCAGGTTCAATCCCCCAGTAGGGGGCGTGCAGGAGACAGCCAATCAGTGATTCTCTCTCATCATTGATGTTTCTATCTCTCCTCCTTTCCTCTCTGAAATCAATAAAAATATATTTAAAAAAAAAGATTCTGGCCCTA
>NW_005371320.1:489093-492888 GCF_000412655.1 Myotis brandtii
TTTGGGCATCATCCCATGTATGGGGGGGGGGGGGTGTTGCTGGTTTGATTCCCAGTCAGGGCACCTGTCCAGGTTGCAGGCTCAATCCCCAGTGGGGGTTGTGATGTTACACTCTCACATCGATGTTTTTCTCTCTCCCTCTCCCTTCCTCTCTCTCTAAAAATCAATTTTTAAAAAATCTTTAAGAAAAGAGAAGATTCCGGGTTGCTGGATTGTTTGGTACTGTCACGTTCCCTGGCCCATCCTGATGACGTAACTCAGGAAGAGGAAGTGGCTTGCCCAGACCTCAGAGCCAGCAGCTGCAGAGCCCACCCTGGAATGTGGAATGGGGACTCTGTCGGATCCCGGGCCCTGGGCCCTGGGTCCTGAGGTCTGGAGAGCTCTGAGTGAATGCACAGGCTGCCCCCTCTACCCCACCTGCCCCACCCTGGGGCGCAGCTGTGGCTTCCTACAGACACTGCCTGACAGCTACTGTGCAGGGGACAGCTGAATCCCCAAATAGAATTGCCGTCCTAACTACCCGAGAGGCTCACCTTGACCAGATAGTGAGGTTCCAATGGCCCATTCTCATTCCCTTTTTGCCTTGCCTGCCAGGAAACTCATAGTTGTATTTGATGCCCAATTACCAACCACCAATGCCCTGGAGCCCCACGACCCATCGCCCCAAATGCATGTCTTGCACATTTTTGACTGTTCAATGTTATCTATTACTACTGTTATGAGTTGATAGTTTCTCACTTCCTGTAGGTCAGGGGTCCTCAAACTTTTTAAACAGGGGGCCAGTTCACTGTCCCTCAGACGGTTGGAGGGCTGGACTATAGTTTAAAAAAAACACTATGAACAAATTCCTATGCACACTGCACATATCTTATTTTGAAGTAAAAAAACAAAACGGGAACAAATACAATATTTATATTTGCATGTGGCCCGCGGGCCGTAGTTTGAGGACCCCTGCTGTAGGTCATTGCTTATTCCTTCTGGAATACCGAGGGGTATGAATCACAGATTATACCTAAGGAAACCCAGTGTATTCATTTGACCCCTAGGAACCAATCCCGGGGCTGCCTGGCCCAGCACGGGGGAGGGGCTGCCGGAGACCCTCTGCCACTCCTGCCACTGCCCCCTGGTGGCCCAGTCCTGCAGCTCAGCCCTGCCTGTCCCCAGTGGAAGTCTGTTTCAAGCAGGCCCATCTCCCTCTGCTGCCAGCAGGTCCAGGCACCTTGCCAGGCCGTGCCTGCCTGAAGGACGCTCCTGCTCCTTCTTATTTATTGTGACCGAGTGTCCAGGCTCAGCTGGAGGGCCCGCTGCACCACAGAGCCCACCCGACCACCAGGGCCCAGGCGGCCTGGCTGCTGCCTCCATCACGGTGGGAGTGGGGTGGGCAGGCCCACAGTGAGCGTGTCCTCTTGGCAGCTGGGACCGAAGCACCAGGGATGTTAGCCTGGGCACATGCAGGGAGGCCGGCCTTCGGGGCCGGTGTGGGGCCCGGGGCTGCCCCCATGGGAAGGGAATTCCTGTCTCCGAGAGCATGGGCCGAGGCCTCTGAACCTCAGGAAGGAGTTGGCTGGAGGACACGGCAGGCCCTGCCCTACCCCCGCCCATGTGGCTTCCTTGCCTCCCCACACTCACCCTACAGCTTGTTGATTGGCTGGCTGACCCCTGCCAGTGCTGCCACCAACGCCCCCCCAAGCGGGTCCATGGGTCCCCCGGCATCCCGAACAGCTCCTCAGACACTCAAAGCAGGGCTCAGGGCCGGGGTGTGAAAGAAAAGGGGGCGGCAGGCCCAGGGGCCAGGAGCCAGGAGGCCCAAGGACAGCGGGGAGGGGGCAGGGGCGCAGGGCAGGAGGACTGGCTGTCTGACTGACGTTATCTGCACCACGTGCTGCGCTGGCCAGGCCCCGCTTCCGGGTGAGACCTGGAGGAATCACTCCTGAGGGGGGGCTGGGCCAGCAGGGCTGGCTGGGCCTCTTGGAGGCCCGCCCCCCAAGAGTGACTCTTCATTCTGCCCTGACCCGTGAGGAACCCCCATTCCCACTGGTCAGAACCCCACAGCCGGCCACCAGGAGGATCTGAGATCAACCCAGAGCTCAGGTGAGGGCATGGAGCCCAGGTCCCACAGGTACTGGGGCACCTGCTGACCGGACCTGCCCTGCTTGATCCTGGGTCTGGGGGTTCTGGGGGCAGGGAGAGGGACCAGGCCCAACTCTCATGGCCCCTGGCTTAGCGTCTCGCCCACGGGGCTGGGCCTGAGAGGAGCCCACCCGCTACAGCAGACACCCCTCAGGGGCCAGGGGGCCAGACCAGCTGACAGTATGGAACAGGCCTGGGGGAGCCCAGGGCCAGGGAGGCTGGAGTCTGAACCTCCCCCTTTTACAGGTGGGGAAACTGAGGCCCAGCCTGTGACCGCAGACTAACGGGGGGATGGCCTCTGCGGTCCCCTGGATCTATTTCCCGCTTCAACAGTGTGTGACGACGGAACAGACCCGGGATGCCCCTTCTTCCAGCCCCGATGTCCCTCCAGCCTCTTTCCAGTCACCACCCTCGGAGCCACCTCAGCCTCCGAGACCAGCCAACACCGTTTTCCTACCTTAACTCCTTGTGAACAGCCATGAGCTCCCCAATTCCTCAGAATTATCCCCCGAGGCGGAGGCTGCCATCAACCGCCTGGCCCCCTGCCTCTGCGGCCTCCACACCTGCCTCTCTCTGGGCTTCTGTTTCGACCACAACCATGAGGCTCTGGAGGGGCTGGCCTCTCTGTGAGATGGCGGAGAAGCGCGAGAGGCCCAGCGTCTCTTAAAGATGCAAAAGCAGCGCGGGGGGCATCCTCCCAGGACCTGCTGAGCCTCCCAACACGAGTGGGTAAAACTCAAGGCGCCATGGAAGCCGCCAGGGTCCTGGGGAGGAACCTGGGCCAGGCCCTTGTGGACCTGCAGGCCCTGGTTCCACCTGCAGACCCTCAGCTCCGACTTCCTGGAGAGCCATTTCCCGGATGAGCAGGTGAGGCTCCTGACGAAGATGGGCGACACCTGACTCACCTCCGCAGGCTGCCCCCGAGCTGGGCGGGGTGTGGGAAGGCTCCCCCGCCCCCTCACCAGCACCACTGGGAGCCTTTGGAGCCCAGCGGCTTGGAGGGGCCCCTCTGCGTCCCCCTGGTGTCTCGCTTCGCCTGAGCCTCTCCCCGAAACCCCTAGCCTTTCTTTTCACCACCCTGGAGCCCACTCCCATGCATTGGACCAAATGGAAACAATAAAGCTGTTTGCAGCAAAAAGAAGAAAAAAGAAGAAGAAGAGGAGGAGGAGGAGAAAAGGAAGGAGAAAAGGAAGGAGGAGGAGGAGGAGGAGCAGCCTTAGCCGCCAAGGGGGCAGGGCCTGGCCTCCCCACTAGGAGGGCACAGTGTCTGGCGGTGGAGTGACTTGGACTCGCCTGGTGCTGCCGGGCCCTTGGGCTGTGGCAGGTGCTGAGAGGCCAGGCCGAGAGCGGGGATCACCGCGCCACGCCCCTGCCCCTCAGCCTGGCGCTCAGCTGGGAGGAGCGGCCCTGGGTCTCAGCAGGTACCAGGGGGCCCCCCACGCCACCCCCAGGCCTTAGTCTCCGCCTCTGTGATGGAGGGGAGGAGCCTGGGCCCCCAGAAGTCAGCACACGCCCCAGACCCCCTACGAGGACGGTCCAGATTTAGCCAAACGCAGCGAGAACCCAGAGGGGCAGCTGGGCCCACGTTGTCCAGATATGGACACTGAGGCCCAGAGAGCGCGAGACGAGGCCAGGGCCACCCGAAGGCCAGGGCTCGCCGCAGCC
>NW_005371320.1:493703-493972 GCF_000412655.1 Myotis brandtii
CATGGTGCGAGTCCACGTGGTGCGCGAAGGGCAGGAGTCTTGGGGCGCGCGGGTGCCGAGGACTTGGCAGCGACACTCCTTGTTCCGAATCAAACGCGGTGCCGTGGGGTCCAAGGAGTCACCCAGCTCCTGCCCAGCTGAGCAGCGGCGCCGACTCCCCATCCGGATGGAAGGGGAGCCCTGGGACCTGGAAGTACTGGAAGCGGCGGGACTGAGCGGAGGACAGAACAAGCCCGAGGCCGGAAGCCTGGCCCTGCCCGAGGCGAGGT
>NW_005371320.1:493991-498457 GCF_000412655.1 Myotis brandtii
GGCCCTGCGCCCAGGCAGACCCTTGGGCTTCCTGCTGTGCTGTTGCATCTTGAAATTTTTAGTTTTTTGAAATGTCATATATATATTTTTAAATTGATTTCAGAGAGGAAGGAAGAGGGAGAGAGAAACATCAATGACGAGAGTGCCATGGATCGGTGCCTCCTGCACGCCCCACCCTGGGGATCGAGCCCACCACCCGGGCATGTGCCCTGATGGGGAATGGAACCGCGACCTCCTGGCTCATAGGTCGATGCTCAATCACTGAGCCACACGGCCCGGCTAAAGTTCTTAATTTTTGAACAAGGGGCCTCACAAATTATGTAGCTGGGCCTGCGGTGGGGGCAATGCGGGGCCAAGGCAGGGTTTGTTGTTTAATCATTTTTTAAGTGTAGCAACAATGTACATGAAATTTGCCACTTCAAGTGTAGTCCAGTGGCATTAAGTAACACACATTGTTGTGTAACCCTCACCACCATCCATCCACCGTACTCTCTTCATGTTGCAAAACTATAGCTCTGTCCCATTAAACGCTGCCTCCTCTCCCCTCTGGCCCCAGCCCCTGGCAGCCATGTTCTGCTTTCTGCCTCTAAGAATTTGACTCTCCCGGGTCCCTCATGCCAGAAGGATCCTACAGTGTTTGCCCTTTTGTGACCAGCTTATTTCACTGAGCATGCTGTCCGCAAGCCTCATCCAAGTGGGCACATCTGTCAGACCTCCGCCCTTTGTAAAGCTGAACATACGCCACTGTATGGATCTGATGCTTATTCACTAAGCTGTCCGTGGACACGGGTGTTTCCACCTTTTGGGTATCCTATATAATAAAAGCCTAATATGCAAATTGTCCCCTCGGGTGGTCCTTCCACCAGGAGTTCGACCGCTCGCTATGGCGTGTGCTGACCACCAGGGGGCAGTGCGGAACATGGCGGGCGTCGGCAAGACACTGCGACCTCTCACTGGCTACCTGGGGGCGGGGGTGACAGGGACAGAGGTGCAGTGAGAATGCGGGGTGTCCCCTGAGCTCGCTCTCACTCCCCCTGCTACCCTCCCTCAGGGTGCCAGGGCTCGTGTGCTGGGGAAGCCCCGTGCTCAGGTGCCTGGCCCACACCCATACAGCATCTTCCGGGCGTGCTGGACTGCAGCTGCCGGGACCGCAGGGGCCAGCCAGACTCCCCTGGGTTCAAACAGCAGCCGGTCTGCAAGGCCAGCTGGGAGAGAGTGTGCTGCCTGCCCGGCTTCTGTGCAGCACCGCTGGGCGGCCCAGAGGCCCACGCTGCGCCCCGGCCCGCAGCGTCCAGCCATGCTCACCGCATGTCCGAGTGGGGACTCAGGCGCCGTGACTCAGGTGGAAGGGGGCGGGGGGGCCCACATGTTGCCCAGGGCCCCATGCTCACCGCATGTCCGCGTGGGGACTCAGGCGCCGTGACTCAGGTGGAAGGGGGCGGGGGGGCCCACATGTTGCCCAGGGCCCAGAGGTCAGCTGGGACCTGCCCTTCCAGGCCAGACGCTCATGCTTTGATCGCTGGCCAGGCCTAGGGTCCGCACCGGTGCACGGATTTCGTGCACCAGGCCTCTGGTTGTGAATAACGCTGCAATCCACACAGGCATGCAAACATCTGTTCTGTCCTTGCTTTCCGTTCTCTGGGTGCATGTCTAGAAGTGGACTTGATGGGTCACGTGGTATGTCTACCCAAGGGAGGGTTCCGGGCAGAGTGTGGTGGTCAGAGGGGGCCATCAAGATGCTCATTGAGGGCCCTGGCTGGTGTGGCTCAGTGGATAGAGCGTTGGCCTGCAAACTGAAAGGTCCCAGGTTCGATTCCAATCAAAGGCACATGCCCGGGTTGTGGGCTTAATCCCCAGTAAGAAACACGCAGAAGGCAGCCGATCAATGATTCTCTCTCATCGTTGATGTTTCTCTCTCTCCCTCTTCCTTCCTCTCTGAAATTAAAATAAATACATAAAAAGATGCTCATTGTCTGGGTGGCAAGTTGACGGTAGGAGGTGGATTGTCCTGTGGGAGGGGCATGGCGTAGGGTCAGAGTCTGGGTGTGAATTCGGGGTTGCCATGTGTGGGCTCTCTGCTGGGAAGTCCTCACTCTGTCCTGGGTGTCCTCGTGTTGGTGGGCTGACTGTATGGAACCTTCTGTTGGGAACTGAATGAGTTCCTAGGTGCCGAAACTTAGGGCAGTGCAGAGCGCGGTTGCAACCATTGCTGTTATTATTCTGGAGAGGGGCCTCTGGGGGAGAGAAGCCCGGCTGGACCTGGGGAGCCAGGACAGAAGGGGCGACCAGCAGGCCCTCCATCAGCAAGGGCCTCTCCCCGTGGAGAGGCCAGGTACAGTGCAGGCTTGGGTTCGGGGGGGGCACCCAAAGTTCAAAACTGGGGGGACTGGCCAGAACTCCTCCACCCCCTGCAGAGCTGGTAATGAAAAGCTGGTGGGAACGTGGCTTAAGCAAAAGCAGGGTGGCAGTTCGGGGGGTACAGCACGGGCCCATCATACAGAACAGAAAGCAAAGCAGTGGCTACAGAGTAGCGGCCTGGGGGCGGGCGGGTGTCAGGCAGACAGCGAGCTGAGCTAGTGGGTTTCACTTCAGCCTGCTTCCTGCATGGGGAGGACCTCACAGCCCTCACAATGGCCACTGCGCTCAGGTGGGATCGGGGCAGAAGCAGCCGCCGCACAGGTCGGCTTGGGAGTGCCCGCTCGGGGGGGCAGGTCTTCATAGTTCCAGAACTCATCCGGAACCAGGTCAGCCAATCAGGGCGAGGCACTTCCGAGCACAGTGATTGGATCAGAAGGACGAGTGACTGCCCAGAGCTCCCCTCGTTCAGCTGGGTTCTGCCAGGCTCACTGAGGAGCAGCCTCCCAGTGCCCCAAGGAGAGAGCCCGTGAGCTCCCTGTGGCCTTGAGCCCCTCACGGTCACACCAGCCCAGCCTCAGCCTCATCTGGCACTACCCTCCCTCATCCTCATTCATTCTTCTCTCATTAAAAAAAAAAAAAAAAAAAAAAAAGCTACTGTGTGTACAGTCCAGCACAGGGAATATAGTCAATAATCTATATATATAAAAGCCTAAGCGAGCATTACGACTGAACGACCGGAACGACCGGCCGGTAGCTGTGACACGCACTGACCCAGACCTTGCTGCTGGGGCCCTGAGAGCCCCAAATCTGGTTCACCCGCACCCCAGACCCAGACAGGAGGGAGGAGGGAGCCCTATTCCTTACGGAATCGGCCGTTAGTTAGCTTGCTGCTGGGGCCAACCCCCCATGTCCCTCCCCCCAGCAAGTTGGCCCCCCGATCGGCCCCGATCGTCGGCCAGGCTGAGGGACCCCACCTGTGCACAAATTGGTGCACCGGGCCTCTAGTATTGTAAAAACTATGCATGGCCAGGTGGGTCCTGGAACAATCAGGGGGACACTTAGTAAATATTTGTCTAACCACCATGCTGGCTCACCTGAAACTAATAAAAAATACTGAATATAAAAATAAATATGCCGAAACCGGTTTGGCTCAGTGGATAGAGCTTTGGCCTGCAGACTGAAAGGTCCCAGGTTCGATTCCGGTCAAGGGCATGTACCTTGGTTGCGGTCACATCCCCAGTAGGAGATGTGCAGGAGGCAGCTGATCGATGTTTCTCTCTCATCGATGTTTCTAACTCTCTATCTCTCTCCCTTCCTCTCTGTAAAAAATCAATAAAATATATTTTTTTAAAAAAATAAAATAAAAAAAATAAAAATAAATAAGTGAAATGTCGTTTAGCCTGGCTGGTGTGGCTCAGTGGTTGAGCATCGACCTATGAACCAGGTCACGGTTCGATTCCTGGTCAGGGCACATGCCTGGGTCGTGGGCTCCATCCCTTGTGTAGGGTGTTCAGGAGGTAGCGCCATGAGTCTCTCTCATCATTCATGTTTCTATGTCTCTCCCTTTTCTGTGAAATCAATAAAAAAATATATTATAAATAAATAAATAAATAAGTAAGTAAAATGTACTTTAACTTAAAAAAAAATCTATGTGTCAGAACTAGGGGTTAATCACAGAAAAAGGGACAGAGGCCCACTGCAGAGGCAGGGCCGCCACGAAGGGGGTGATGACTACACGCGACTGCGGGCGCCAGGCCCCTGCCCACACAGGCCTCTCCCCCCCTCTCTGGGTTAACGTCTCTCCTCTCTCTCCACCACTCCAGCCCGGAGGGGGGGGGTCCCCTCAGTCCACATCCATATTCCCTGCCCCCCTGCACAGATGCCAGCACAGCCCCCATGAGGGCCACTGGTCCCTTAGTGGGTCATGACATGAATTTACAGAAAAGCCAGTATTTAGTTTCTTTTATGCTACATTGTCACATAGGGCAGTGCACCCGTTTAAAGTGTCTAGTTCTCTAGTTCAGGCCAATGTAGGCATCAGTCAGATGGAGATCATCCCATCCCCCCATGTTCGGGGTGCCCTCCCCCACCCACCCGGGCCCCCGGCA
>NW_005371320.1:498588-506749 GCF_000412655.1 Myotis brandtii
ACCCACCCACCCACTTTCTGCCACCACAGACCAACTCTGCCTGCTCCAGGATTTCATAGGAATGCCACCGCTCGGTACGTGTTCCTGCATGAGGAGGACTCGCTCAGGGTGGTGCCTGTGAAGCCGTCCGGGGGAGGGGGTGTAGTCAGGAATTTGCTCATTTTCCTTTTCACGGACGTATCACACCTGTTTATCCTTCGCCGGTGGGTGGCTCATTGCGTTGTTTCCATTTGGGGCCGAGGTGAGCGAAGCCACCAGCACTGGAGAGCAGTGAGAGGGCAGAGGAAGCCTCGCCCGTGTCAGGGGAAGCCGCGCTCCGCGGGCTCGCGTTGCGTCTCCGTAACTGGATCTGTGTGCACCGCGCTGATAGCTAGACCCGTCCCGCTGCCGTGAGGGCCAGCTCGGGGCGCCTCCGGGGCCTGGCACCCGTGTCCGCTCCAGGGCACGTGGGCTCCGGATTAGAACATCAGGCCTTGCTCTGGGCAAGGGTAGGAGCTGGGAGGTGGTTGTGCCTAGAAAGAAACGCCGCCTTTCCCCTGGGACCTGGGACCTGGGACCGGGTGGTGGGACCCCCTAACGGTCCCCGGGTGGGTGGGTGCTGTCACTGCTCCCAGGCCCCACCATCTCTCTGATTCTCACTCTCTCTCTCTCTCTCTCTCTCTCTCTCGGGCCAGGGACCCGCATTACTCAACAGCCCTTCCCCCAGGACCCTGTCCCCATGGTCAAACTCCTCTCCTGCTGGGATCCCTGGGGGAGCAGGGGGAGGCGCTCCAGGCAGAAGCCAGACACCCCCAGGGACTCGGCCAGGACGCTCTTTGTTTCTAGAAATACACCTGTGCCAAGATTGGGGTCCCCGATAGAACAGCAAGTGGGGGGTGGCCGAAGCATCCTTAGGAAGAAGAGAGGGGCAACTTGGTCTGGCCCTCCCCGGGGCTACACGGGCTCCGGGGCTGGGGCTCGGGCTCCGGGGCGGAATCGGCAGGATATTCGTTGACAATCAGGCCCCTTCGAGGAGGGGCTGCCACGCCCATTGTTTGGTGAAGGAAACTGAGGCTTGGAGGCAGGTGTGCCAGTCCTGCCACAGGAGGGGATGGAGCCACAGGAGCGGGCAGCTCAGACCAAAGCTGGGCCACACGCCCCTCCCGGGTCAGTTCCCAGCCCAGCGAGGCCTCCTGCCAGGTGCGCCTTGTCATCCCACTTTACTGGTGAGAAAACTGAGGCCCAGAGAGGTTAGCAAGTTGCCAGGGTCACTTTAAAGTACTCGCAGGGAGCCCAGCCTCAGTGGCTCAGGGGTTGAGGGTCGGCCCATGAACCAGGAGGTCAGGGTTCAATTCCTGTTCAGGGCACAGGCCTGGGTTGGGGGCTGGATCCCCAGTGTGGGGTGTGCAGGGGCAGCCGATCAGTGATTCTCTCTCATCATTGATGTTTCTCTCTCTCCCTCTCCCTTCCTCTCTGAAATCAATAAAAACATATTAAAAAAAATAACGTATGCGCAGGGAGCAAGTAAAGCCAGCACCACCCTCCAGCCGCTATTCTCGGGCAGGGCGTGTGGCAGCCAGTGCCCAGCAGTGGCCGTGGGCAGCCGCAGACCTGGCCCTGTGCCCTCAGTGGTTGCCAGCGCTGGAGCACCCCCAGGAATCCCTTCCCCCCCCCCGCCTCCCCGCCATTCTCTCCCCTCAGTCCTTTTCACCAAACCTCCTCCATATGCAGGCCACACGCTGCTGGGCCGGACTCCAGCCTGGGGAGTGTTCCCAGCCAGACGCAGTGCCTTTCAGGCCCCTGGGGGCGGGGGGCGGGGGGGGGGGGGGGGGGGGCGCGTGCACCAAGCAGGCCGGGCAGGGTGTGCAGAGGCGTGCCATCTGCCGCTGGGTTAGCACAGCAACATCCTGCACCCCGCCTGCACCCCACCCCGGGGCCACGTGCACAAATGAGGGTCTCCCGCACAGAGGCCTGGAGGCCTGGAAGAGGGGTGAGGTGGCTGGGGGTGGGGTGGGGGGCTGGATCCCTGGGTGACCTGGCACAGGAACTGGGAGCACACTTGGTTGTCACTGCTGGGCGGTGCTTTTCCAGGGCACCGGTGCCTTCCCGAAGTTACCAGCAGCCTTCAGGACTTAGATACAAACAACGTACACGGAGCTACTGAGTTAAAAACAAAAACACCTGAGGGGAGCCTTCAGGGTCCTCCCAGGAAACGTCTACAGAGAGGGCCTTCCCAGGTGGAGCTGGGGGGCACCTCCCGCTGGGCCTGCGGCCCCTGCCCATCCTTCCGGGGCCAGGGGGCGGGTTCCCTTCCCCTCACACCTCAAGCTTCCCAATCCTGCAGCCATGGCTTCCCAGTCTCCCAGTGGAGGCTCTGGTTACCGATTCCCACCCTCCCAGCCCCGCCCCCCAGGGAGGAGCTCCTGAGGGTTCAGGCTCCCAGGGGACTTCCTGTCACTCCTGAGGACCTTTCTCGTCCCCTTATTTTTCTCTATTAATTAATGTGTATTTTTACCCATTAATGCAATAGTTTAAAGGATCCCACATGACGAGCACAGACTTGAAATGATGATTAGGCCTTTGCCCTCCCCAGAGAGGACGGCGTTCAGCTCTGCGGGATTTACAGACAGCGAGCTGGCAGCTGCAGCTGCTGATTTACCAAACTCCTGCTGAGGGAAGAGGAGGTTTAGCCTGCTCACCCTTCCCTGCAACACCCCCCCATCCGGTCCCCGCATCGTGCCTTCACCCGCGTGCAACACTTTTGGTTAAGCCAATGTTCAGCTGTTCCATCAGCAGGATTCCATGAACATTGTTTACCGCGGAGCCAGGGACTATAACCATGTATGTATGGTCTGACTTTTAGTTTTTCTTTTTTTAATATATTTTTAATTGATTTTTTTTAGAGAGAGAGGAAGGGAGAGGGATAGAGAGAGAAACATCAATGAAGAGGAACATCCTCAATCGGCTGCCTCCTTCACAGCCCCCACCGGGGATGGAGCCCGAAACCCATGCATGTGGCCTGCCCGGGAATCGAACCGGCGACCGATTGGTTCCTGGGTCGACTTTCAACTGCTGAGCCACACGGGTTGGGCACTTTTAGTAAATACCTTTGATTAGGCTGCTTCAAGAACGGCTCCCTCCTGGTGGTGGCGCAGTCGGCCGGAGCAGCCTGCAGGTGTGCCCAGGTTGAAGTTTCCATCCCGGTCAGGGCACGTGCAAGAATCAACCCATGAGTGCATGGGTGGGCGGAACAACAAATGGTCTCTCGCTCTCTTCTCTCTCTAAAAAAGTCAATAAAAAACAACATGGGGTTAGAACATCATTTAGTTCATCCCTCTATCAAATTCATAATAATAATAGAATGGCTCCTATCATCACAAGGAAAAGAAAATTGTAACTATGAGATGTTTACTATTAACTAGGCCCGTGGTGATTATTTCACACATTGCACAACTATCGAATCGTGATGCTGTACATCGGAAGCGAATATGTTAGATGTCAACTATGTCTCCATAAAGAATGGCTCCCAAAGATCCCCCAGCTGGTATGCTCCCTTCAGCCTCCTGTAGCCCCTCCCGGGAGCGGGCATGACCTGTGACTCACTCTCGCCAGCAGATCTCCCTGCAGGGAACATGCCAGCAGGTGATGATCACAGCGCCCATCTTGCCGGCGGCGTGTCCCGCTCCCTCCTTGGCGGGAAGAAGCAAGTTGCCCTGCTGGGCGCCTGTGTGGAGACGCCCACGTGGCAAGGAGGAGCCCCTGGTCCGCAGGAGCCAGGAGCAGCCTCTGGTCAACAGTCAGCAAGAAACGGAAGTCCTCCGTTCCGCACAGCAAGGAACCGAACCTCAGCAACCTCATCAGTGCGCTTGGGAGTGGACCAGCCCCATCGACCTCCAATGGGATTGCAGGTCCCAGCAGGGACCTTGCGAGCAGCCTGTGAGCTCCTGAGAGAGGACCAGTCCAGGCTGCTGACCTGGGAGACTGTAAGACATCTGTGTGGTTCACAGCGACAGGGAACTCCCAGCTGTCTTCCTTGTCCCAGGGCTCCAGGACCTCCCAGCGCTATTTCCCACTCACACAGAGCCTGTCCCCCCCTGACCCACACCTTCCCCCCACCCCCCAGCTTCCCGTGGGTGCATCCCTGGGCTCTGCTAGGGTATGCCCTGGGATATGCCGCAGGCACAAACAGCCCCACGCCCAGGGCACACAAAGGCTCTGTCTCAGTCACAGGATGTGAGGCCTGCAGGTCCCTGCGGCTCTGCGCTGCGCCTGCTTCATTCTGGGACCCAGGCTGAGGGAGCTGCCCAGGGTCTCCCTGTGGCAAAGGCGAGAGAGCCAGGGCGGACTCCAGGATGACTTCGAGTTTCAGAAAGTGTGACATGCGACTTCTGTTACTGGTGTGGAGAGAGGGGCCACAGGCTACCCTGACCAGCTCAGGGGAGGCCTGCATGGCGGCCTTGCAAACCCTAAGACTTAAAGTAACCACAAGGATGGTCTGAAGTTAAAACTAAGAGCAGTGATGGTGGGCAGTCATGTCCTAGGCCGATATCTTCCCTGACAAGCTCAATTTTTACCTTAACTGAGCCCATTGTCTTTTTGCATGTAGATAACATATCATTGGAATGTCACAGTTACTTATAACTTCCCTTTTTTCTGGACCCATCAGGGCACAGCCAAATGCCTGGACAGATACCACAAATTCCTTCATTGTCATTGTTATCATGTTCATTGTACTATCCTGCACCCACCCAAGTAACAGAAGTGTCCATCATTTTACTCTTTATCCAATCCCAGAGGGTCCCTCCCCCCTTTGCTTTCTCCCTCCTCCCTGATCCATCACCGATGGATTTCATGTCACCCACTTACATCTCCTCCTTTGATGCAATGTATAAAACGAGGTGCAGGACCACCATTCTCCGGAGCATTATCCCAATACGTTGAGGTTCTGCTTCCCAGAAATTGTGACAGTTGGGTTCAAATAAACTCACAAACATTCTCCGCGGGTTTGAAGGTTTCTGCGTGAACACTGGAGAGAGGATCTGGCCTGCGCAGTCTGCCCAGCCAGATGGTGAGTGTCGGTTCTTGACTCCATGCAGGAAAGATCTCACAGCTCGAGTCCTGGTGACTTTTAGAGGATGGTTATAAAGCTGGGGACAGTGGAACAAGGAAGGGCCAGGGTAGAAGAAGCGAGAGGAGAGGGACTAGGCAGGGAAATGAGCCCAGGCCGGCTGCTTTGGCTCACTAAGAAGTCAGAGAAGAGGGGGCCTCGCGGACAAGGTCAGGGGGTTAGCCTGGGACGAGCTGCCAATGCCCATTGTTCCCGGACTGCAAGTCTTGGGGGTCCTTAGAGTTTAGGAGATGCACTCCTGTGGGGGAGGAGGGAAGGAGAGGGCAGGGGAGGGGAGGGCGGTCTGTGGGAGGGTCAGTAGAACATTCCTCAGCTCTGTGCTGCTGCACCAGAATGAGTTCATCCCCTCCGCTTCATCATCCTTGGGTGTGGCTGGCAAATGGCACCAATTGGGTTTCTGCTCTGTCTCCCTGAGTAGTTTGATTTAAGCTATTTACCCTCTGCTTGGGGTGAAGTGTAAGCCATTTGCTCTGAAGTGCCCTAGGTTGCAGAAGACGGGATGTTTCTACTTATTAGATGCCTGTAACCTGCTTGGCCGTTAACCACCTGTCTCAGCTGCCCTGTTCCACAGGTCCCTTACTCGCCTGTCTCACTCCCACTCTCTCTCCTTTTGCCGAAGCAGAGCGAGTGGCCTGTACAGCAAGGGGCAGGGAGAACCCAGGGCCTTCCAGTCTCCAGAGAAGAGTCCTCCGATATTTTGCCTGGGGCCCAGCCGTGTGGCTCAGTGGTTGAGTGTCGACCTATGAAGCAGGAGGTCACAGTTGGATTCTCAGTCAGGGCACATGCCCGGGTTTCAGGCTCCATCCCTAGTGTGGGGCAGCCGATCAATGATTCTCTCTCACTGGTGTTTCTGTCCTCGCTCCCTCTCCCTTCCTCTCTGACATCAATAAGACATATATATTTTTTAAAAAGAATCTGCCTGCGAATACAGGCTCAGGTTCTAGCAGCCTAGGTACGGGCAGGGCAGGGCAGGGTGGGGCGGGAAAGCTGCGGTCACCCAAGCCTCATTTCAGCCCCCACTGCCCCCTGCCAGTTCTCCCGGGATTCTGCCTCCTGTCTCCTGCCGGGGGGGCAGGTGGAGCCAGGACAGGGGGTGGACCTGCTCAGCTGAGAGCTGTGGGGAGGTTTGGGAGTGTATCCGTTTTCTGCACAACAAACTACTGCGGACTTAGCAGCTCACAGCAAACACATTTCTGACTTCAGTTCCCAGGAGCTAGAAGTCTGGCCGAGCTGGCCCTCTGCTCAGGGTCTCAAACAGCCACAACCAAGGTGTCCCCACTGGGTGCTCACCTGCGGGGTCAGCGGGGAGAATCTGCTTCCAGCTCATCAGGCCGCTGGTAGGGCCTATGTCCTGGTGGTTATGTTGCCAGGGGCCCTGGCTTCTTGTTGGCCGTGGCTGGAGGCCGCCCACAGTCCCTCACCACCTGGGCAGCCTCGGCGTGGCAGGTTACAAGGAGAATCTCTCTCTCCACTCAGAGGGGTGACAGCCCATCCTCTGCGCCACATTCTATTGGTTAGAAGCAAGTCACAGGCCCCTTACTCCCCAGGGGAAGGGGTGACAGGGGGCGTGGACACGGGCAGATCACTGGAGTCACCTTAGGGTCTGTCCTCCACTGGGGCTGTCATCAGAGGCCACCCTGCCTCCCACAGTGCCCAGATCTACCCACCAATTTCTGCGGGTGCTTTCCGTGGGCCCCCCAGGGAGGCGCATGGTGGCTGCTGCCTCTTTTAGGCTGAGACCCACCTGCCTAACATGTGTCAGATGTCTCACCCAGGGTCCTCTCCTCGCGTTTATGCCTTTGTGAATTCTTTGCCATCTTCTTATGAAGTTTCCAGAGGCAGTGGAGATAGCACATTTAACCTCTCCTCTGTCCAGTGGCTAACCTCCCCTCCCCGCAACCTGACAGCCTTAGCTTTGCTGTGGTCTGCCAGCCCCCTTCCCTGCCCATCCTCCACCCACACCCAGGGCCTTTTTCTGCTCCGTGCCTGCACCTTCACAGCCTTAGAGAGCACTGACAGATGGGCAGACAGCAATTTTTTAAAACATATTTTATTGATTTTTTTTTTTTTTTTACAGAAAGGAAGGGAGAGGGATAGAGAGTTAGAAACATCGATCAGCTGCCTCTTGCACACCCCACACTGGGGATGTGCCCACAACCAAGGCACGTGCCCCTGACCGGAATCGGACCTGGGACCCCTCAGTCCGCAGGCGGACACTCTTCCACTGAGCCAAACCGGTTAGGGCAGCAATTTTTTTTTTAATCCTCACCCAAGGATATTTTTTTCATTGATCTCTAGAGAGAGTAGGAGGGAGGAAGGAGAGGGAGAGAAAAACATCGACCTCAGAGAGACACATAGGTTGCCAGCCTGAAGGGGCTGGGAACGTGCAACCCAGGTACATGCCCTTGATGGGTCTGCCCGCGGAAGCTCTAACCACTGAGAAAACTGTCCAGGGCAGACTCCAAATTATTTTTTTTCTTTTTTAAATATATATTTTTATTGATTTCAGAGAGGAAGGGAGAGGGAGAGATAGAAACATCAGTGGTGAGAGAGAATCACCCATCGGCTGCCTCCCCCACGATCTCCGGTAGGACGCAACCCGGGCATGTATGTGCCTTTGACAGGAATCTAACCGGACCCTTCAGCCCGCAGGCCGGCGCTCTATCCACTGAGCCACACCTGCCGGGGCAGATCCACATTCTTTACACTCGTATCTGATTCAGTCATCCCTGGCACTGCCCTTTCCTGCCTCTGTCTGTTTTTTTGTTTGTTTGTTTGTTTTCCTGCCTCCTGCACGCCCCACACTGGGGATGGAGTCCGCAACCCGGGCCTGTGCGCCAACCAGGGCTGGAACCCTGACCTCCGGGTTCCTAGGTGGACGCTCACCCACTGAGCTGGGCTGGGCTGTGTCTTTGCTTATGCCGTTCCTCATCTCGGGGCCTCTTCCACCCCACCCTGCTCCGGGCACCTCTCCCCGGATTCCTCCCCGGATTCCTCCCGCCCGCCCTGGGCCCCTCTGCGGGGAGCTCTCCAGCCGCCCTGTGCAGCCAGCAC
>NW_005371320.1:507221-507455 GCF_000412655.1 Myotis brandtii
CCAGGCGGCCGCCCCCTCCCTGGAGCTCAGTCCCGGCCTGGGGGAGGCTCCGGCTCTCAGAGGGTGGCCAAGCCCCGCTTCGGGCTGGGGGGCTGGGGGAGCAGACAGCCATGTCTAGAGGGGAACTCTGAGTCAGTGGGGACCTGAAGCCAAAACTTCAACCGGACAAGCCCTGCATGTGGACCCGGCCTGGGCCCTGGTGGAGCCCGGGGCTCTCTGACATCAGGGTCACGC
>NW_005371320.1:507512-508750 GCF_000412655.1 Myotis brandtii
CCTGAGGTGGCCCCGGCGCACCCACAGTCACCAGTCCCGCTCCCCACCTGCTGGGCCACCTGCTGGGCTGAGTGACCGGCTCCAAGCCGGAGGAGGCATGCTGATGGCCAGGCTCAGAGATGGGAGGGTGGGGTGCCACCCACCAGTCCTCATGCCTGCAGGGTGGCTGGGTGGGACTCCCCCTGGAACACGGGGGCGATCTTACCTAAAGGAGGAGGCAGGGGGAGGGGGCAGAAGGCCCCCCAAGTGGACACAGACGGGAACAGCCTCAGGCCCTAGGACGTCACTGAGCCAGTGTGTGTGTGTGTGGGGGGGGGGGGGGGGGGCGGTGCTTTGCTCCAGGCCCTGTGTGCAGACCCAGCAGGACTGGGGAGTCGGAGAAGCAATCAGGTGCCCCAGGCCTACACAGGTTCAGCCGCAGGGCCCAGCGGGGTCACTGATAGGCCCCGGGCTAAGGTGGGCTCCGGGGCTGGGCTCCCACCCGGGGAGGGGTCCACACGCACAGGACAGAACAGAAAGCGCACAGACTCAGGTTCCCCAGTCCAGGCAGTGCCAACCCCACCCGCCGCCTGTGAAATGGGTCCTCAGTCCCTCTCCGCATTTGGCCAGGGTGGTTGGAGGGAAGAGAGAGGCCAGCTCGAGAGGGGCGGGCAGTGCGGTTACAGGGGGGTTTTCGAGGTGAGGCCAGGGTTTGAAAAGCAATCGGATTAGTCCTCCAATCAGGGCTCCGGACAGGGTACAAAGTTCCCACTTAATCTCGGAGGGATGGGTGGAGGAGGTGCGCATGCGCAGTAGGCTAGGGGCGTGGAGCCCCAAGTCCACCGATTGCACGTCCACACCCCGACACCCACACCCGCCCGCCCTGGGGGAGTCCGGTGGCGCACCGTGTGACCCCCCAGGCCGAGCGGGGGCGGGTGACTCCCTTTCGAGGAACACGGCACAGCCCAGCTGGGGCGGCTGAACCTGGACCATCAGGCCTGGGTGCAAATCCTGACTGCACCCCACCCTCCTGAGACTGGGAGGCGCTGGGCCCCTCTGCGCCTCCTTTTCCTCACCAGCAGCGCGGGGATAATGACACCTGTGGCCATCGCGCCGCCCCGCAGCACGGCCACGGGCCTGGAGTGCAGTCAGGTCACAGCAATAGTGCACACAGCGCTGCCTGAGTTCCTCCCCGGGCTGCCTCAGTCCAGGCGGGAAAACGCCCGCCCTCCGGGAGGCCCGCAGCGGGGCTGGGACAG
>NW_005371320.1:509342-509912 GCF_000412655.1 Myotis brandtii
CGGCCCGCGAGGCGCAGGGCTCCCTCCTGTGCCAGGCCCGCTAAGGGCGGAGCCTTCTTCCCTACTCCTTGCTCCCCCTGCAATAGAGGGACGTTCACTTCCTGTTACAGCCGGGGAAACTGAGGCCAGAGGGGTTAGGTGGCTTATTCAAGCTCGGGAAAGGTCTGCGCGTTTGGAGAAGGGAGGCTGTGTATTAGGCAGGGGAACAGCGAGGGCAAAAGCGTGGAGGTGGCCAGGCCAGGTGGCGAGCGCCCACCCACTGGGATCCATCCGCCTGAGGGACAGCGGGGGCTTCGCTGGCACCCGGGGACAGAGGTGGCGCCCAGTGTTCCTGGAGGGGTTTGAGGCTGGTCAGGAGGGACGGGGAGGCCGGGGGGCACCTGCGAGTGCTGGGAAGCTGGTTCTGGGAGAAACCAAATATCTGCTTTGGTGGGGGCGCTGGTTCTTGCCGCGTTCTCGGCACAAACCCTCCACCTGCACTCTCCGAAGTCAGGGCATGGTGCGGTGGGCTCCCTGGAGGAGGCGGCCCGGGCAGTGCGGTGGCCCAGCCTGCGGGGGTGGGGTGCTCCC
>NW_005371320.1:510361-513598 GCF_000412655.1 Myotis brandtii
GTGTGGCCACAGCCAGGCCCACCCTCAGGCCCCCCAGCCCTCGTCTTCACAGCCCAGCAGCATCCTCTCCTGGACGGGTGCCCGCAGGGCCAGCCGCTTCCTGAACTTCAGAACCAAACACGGGCTCCCCTGAGGGGCGGGACTCACTGCCCCCCCCCGACACACCTGCCCATCGCCACTGCCTCCGTGTGGGTGGGAACCCAGCAGCTCGGCCACCGCCCTCTGCGCCCCAGAGAGAGGGGCAGGGAGAGGGCCCAGCTCGGGGTGGGGGGTGGGGGGGGGAGCGAGGGGTCTGTAAGGCTCCTGGAGCAGCGCCTGGCACAGAGAGTGTTGGCGGCTAAGGAAAAGCCCCCTCTGGGGAGACGCCACTGGGAGACTGGCAGGGTCTCCAAGAAGGGCCCTGATGCCGCCTCCCCTAGGCGCGCCCTGGTGCACCCCCCCCCGTTTGGGCCGGCGGGGACTGCTTCTGAGCAGAGAGGAGCAGAAGGAGAGGGAAAGCGATGAGGGGGGCACTGCTGGGGTCACGTTACAAAAAGGCTGACTTCTGCCCCTAGCGCCGGGCTCAGTGGCTGAGCCTTGACCTGTGACCCAGGAGGTCACTGTTGGATTCCCAGTCGGGGCGCATGTCCGGGTCGTGGGCTCGATCCCCAGCAGGGGGCGTGCAGGAGGAGCCCATCAATGATTCTCCTTGATGTTTCTCTCTCGCTCCCTCGCCCTTGCTCTCTGAAATCAATAAAAAAAGAGACCGACTCCTGTTTGGGTGCTGGCTCTCGCGCTCTCTGGCCCTGGGGGGAGCCAGCGGCCAAGTGGGTGAGCTTGGGAGCAGGTCTATGCTCAGAATCCTTCTAGGATTTTACATTTGCCTCCCAATCTGTTTTTAAGTATATGTTTTTATTGATTTCAGAGAGAGATGGAAACATCAATGGTGAGAGGGAACCTTTGATCGACTGCCTCCTGCACGCCCCACACTGGGGATGGAGCCTGCAACCCAGGCATGTGCCCTGACCGGGAATCGAACCCGGGACCCTTCAGGCTGCAGGCTGACTCTCTATTCACTGAGCCAAACCAGCGAGGCCGGCCTCCCCCTCTTTTTTTTTTTTTTTGCCTCCCACTCTTTACAACTGTCTTATCTCTAACTAATTCAATAGCATTTTTTAAAGGTTTAATTACTTTCAACAAGTCTTTCCAGAACATCAACTGACACCGGTGTTTCAGCCGTTTGTGCAACGAGCGGACTCACCGCCATGAAGAGGTTGGGGACAGAGCACGTGACTCCTCCTGGGCTGGGCAGAGGCTGGGGGAGGGCAGAGCCGCCCTGTGGGGGTCCTTACCTGGGGTGGGGGGAGATGGGCTTCCAGGCTCCAGGAGCTGCTGAAAGTGCACCCCGTCATTGCTGTGGAGAGTCTGTGCGGGCTGGGAGGGTCAGCAGCCCCGGGCTTTGTGCCCAGTGCCTCGCAGGGGGTGTGGAGGGCGCAGGGCGCTGGATAAGAAGCTTCCACGGCGGTTTAGCTGCCTGCACGTGCGGAGGTCCTCCCAGCTGCCATCCAGGGAACTGCCACCTGCCCCCTTCAGCTCCTTCCAGAGCCGGCAGGGGGCCCTTCCCCTCCCAAGGCAGCCAAAGGTTCTCTCCCCCTGCCCTGCTCACCCCCTGCCCCTCCCCTCGCTGCTCCTCCTGCACTTGGAGCTCCAACCTGCCCACTTGCCTAGGGCCTCCCCCTCCAGGTTGTCTCTGGGCCAGGCCATCCTTGCCTCGCACTCACCGGACTGCAGGTAGAGCCTGAGCCTGGGCCTGGAGCTGAGGCCCCTGCTTGGCCTGTGTCCTGGCTGCCCAGCGGTGAGATGTGTGCAGGGCTGTCCTAGCCCTTCCTGGATCTGGGGGTCAGGTAACGGCAGTGAAAGGGCTTGGAAAGCATCAAGGGCATTGGCAGGGCATCGTCATCACCATCATCATCATCATCACTGTGGTTCAAAACAAGCCTGTCAAAGCCATAGACTGGCTGTTACGAAATGCAAAAAAAAAAAAAAAAGCAATGCCAACAGTGAGCAAAACCTCACCTGGCCCTCCCCAGAGTGGCAGGTGGGGGAGGGGTGGTGCCGAAGACCTGGGTTCCAGGCCCAGTCAGACTCCCTCCTCAGACACAGGGACTCAACGCCTGGGGCCTCGATACTGTACGGACCCACGGAATCTTTCAATTTTGTTTAAAATGAAAAAGAGGCCTGGCTAGTGTGGCTCAATGGTAAGTGTCGGCCGAGCACTAAAGGGTCATGGACACAGAAAGAAAAAGACATCAAATCAGCCCTGGCCGGTTTGGCTCAGTGGGAAGAGCATCGGCCTGCAGACTGAAGGCTCTCAGGTTTGATTCTGGCCAAGGGCACAGGCCCGGGTTGTGGGCTCGATCCCCAGTGTGGGGCAAGCAGGAGACAGCCGATCAATGGTTCTCTCTCCTTACTGATGTTTCTATCTCTCTATCTCTCCCTTCCTCTCTGAAATCAATAAAGAAATATATTTTTTAAAAAAAAGAAATCAAATCAAATTAAAAAGACAAAAAGAACTGTTAGGGTGAAGAAAATGTTTTAATATACATGGCTGATATATTCCTCTTTTTAAAAAAATATTTGTATTGGTTTCAGAGAGGGAGAGGTGTATGAAGGTAAGTGGGCCCTGAGTGGGCTTCACATGGGGAGCCTCAGTTTTGTCACCTCTAGAATGGGTGTGGTTCTGTGAGCATGTGAGGGTGGGGAGCCGGTACAGAGGGGCTGGGCTCAGAGCTCCTGTCCCCCATCCAGCGGGGACCTCTGATCGCTGCTTTGGCACCTGGGGCACCGTTTAAGATAAGCAGACAAGACTCAGGCCCCGCGAGGCTCAACAGCCCTGGCTGGTGTGGCTCAGGGGGTTGAGTGTCATCCTGTGCACTGAAGGGTCACGGGTTTGATTCCCGGTCAGGGCATGTACCCAGGTTGCAGGTTCCATCCCTAATTGATGCTTCTCTCTCACAGGTGTTTCTCTCTCTCTTCCCCGCCCCCCCGCCCCAAAACATATCCACCGGCGAAGATTGAAAACAAACAAACAAGGAAAGAAAAGACAGGAAGAGGAGCAGAAGGACCCGTAACCCGGACACAAGCAAACAAACCCCCCCAGACAGGAAACCCTCGGGGAGGACGCGGGCTTGACCGACCCCTGTCCTCCTCCTGCAGCGGGTGAAGCAGGGCCTGGCCAGGGCGCCCCCCCCCCACCTC
>NW_005371320.1:513820-523745 GCF_000412655.1 Myotis brandtii
CCCCCCACACCCCGGTCTGCACTGAACCCCTGGGGGCCGGCAGACAGCGCAGCTGCCTCCCAGGCGAGGAGCTGCTGGAGGCGAAGCAGCGGACGCAGGGTCTGTGCGGGCGAGGCGCCTCCATCCTAGGGAACGCGTTGCTCTGCCCAGAAGATGCTCAAATGGAGACATTTCAGACAAGCTGGCGGAGGGGCAGGGGGATGGGACAGGAAGTCCGCCCTGGATAGCCCAGTCCGGAGCGTGTGTGAGAGCGGCTTTGTCACTCAGAGAAACAGCCCACGCCCACACCCACCCACCACACACACGCCCCTGTGCAGGCATCACTCAGCACACTCAACCCACACACTGTACACGCACTGGCACTGCACACACCCACCACACACACCCCTGTGCATTCATCACTCAGCACACTCAACCCACACACTGTACATGCACTGCACACACCCACCACACACACCCCTGTGCATTCATCACTCAGCACACTCAACCCACACACTGTACATGCACTGCACACACCCACCACACACACCCCTGTGCATTCATCACTCAGCACACTCAACCCACACACTGTACATGCACTGCACACACCCACCACACACACCCCTGTGCATTCATCACTCAGCACACTCAACCCACACACTGTACATGCACTGCACACACCCACCACACACACCCCTGTGCATTCATCACTCAGCACACTCAACCCACACACTGTACATGCACTGCACACACCCACCACACACACCCCTGTGCATTCATCACTCAGCACACTCAACCCACACACTGTACATGCACTGCACACACCCACCACACACACCCCTGTGCATTCATCACTCAGCACACTCAACCCACACACTGTACATGCACTGCACACACCCACCACACACACCCCTGTGCATTCATCACTCAGCACACTCAACCCACACACTGTACATGCACTGCACACACCCACCACACACACCCCTGTGCATTCATCACTCAGCACACTCAACCCACACACTGTACATGCACTGCACACACCCACCACACACACCCCTGTGCATTCATCACTCAGCACACTCAACCCACACACTGTACATGCACTGCACACACCCACCACACACACACCACACACAGGCACACACACACCACACACACCCCTGTGCAGTCATCACTCAGCACACTCAACCCACACACTGTACACATGCACACACACACCACACACACCACACACACCCCTGTGCAGTCATCACTCAGCACACTCAACCCACACACTGTACATGCACTGCACACACCCACCACACACACCCCTGTGCATCCATCACTCAGCACACTCAACCCACACACTGTACATGTGCACACACACACCACACACACCACACACACCCCTGTGCAGTCATCACTCAGCACACTCAACCCACACACTGTACACATGCACACACACACCACACACACCACACACACCCCTGTGCAGTCATCACTCAGCACACTCAACCCACACACTGTACACATGCACACACACACCACACACACCACACACACCCCTGTGCAGTCATCACTCAGCACACTCAACCCACACACTGTACACATGCACACACACACCACACACACCACACACACCCCTGTGCAGTCATCACTCAGCACACTCAACCCACACACTGTACACATGCACACACACACCACACACACCACACACACCCCTGTGCAGTCATCACTCAGCACACTCAACCCACACACTGTACACATGCACACACACACCACACACACCACACACACCCCTGTGCAGTCATCACTCAGCACACTCAACCCACACACTGTACACATGCACACACACACCACACACACCACACACACCCCTGTGCAGTCATCACTCAGCACACTCAACCCACACACTGTACACATGCACACACACACCACACACACCACACACACCCCTGTGCAGTCATCACTCAGCACACTCAACCCACACACTGTACACATGCACACACACACCACACACACCACACACACCCCTGTGCAGTCATCACTCAGCACACTCAACCCACACACTGTACACATGCACACACACACCACACACACCACACACACCCCTGTGCAGTCATCACTCAGCACACTCAACCCACACACTGTACACATGCACACACACACCACACACACCACACACACCCCTGTGCAGTCATCACTCAGCACACTCAACCCACACACTGTACACATGCACACACACACCACACACACCACACACACCCCTGTGCAGTCATCACTCAGCACACTCAACCCACACACTGTACACATGCACACACACACCACACACACCACACACACCCCTGTGCAGTCATCACTCAGCACACTCAACCCACACACTGTACACATGCACACACACACCACACACACCACACACACCCCTGTGCAGTCATCACTCAGCACACTCAACCCACACACTGTACACATGCACACACACACCACACACACCACACACACCCCTGTGCAGTCATCACTCAGCACACTCAACCCACACACTGTACACATGCACACACACACCACACACACCACACACACCCCTGTGCAGTCATCACTCAGCACACTCAACCCACACACTGTACACATGCACACACACACCACACACACCACACACACCCCTGTGCAGTCATCACTCAGCACACTCAACCCACACACTGTACACATGCACACACACACCACACACACCACACACACCCCTGTGCAGTCATCACTCAGCACACTCAACCCACACACTGTACACATGCACACACACACCACACACACCACACACACCCCTGTGCAGTCATCACTCAGCACACTCAACCCACACACTGTACACATGCACACACACACCACACACACCACACACACCCCTGTGCAGTCATCACTCAGCACACTCAACCCACACACTGTACACATGCACACACACACCACACACACCACACACACCCCTGTGCAGTCATCACTCAGCACACTCAACCCACACACTGTACACATGCACACACACACCACACACACCACACACACCCCTGTGCAGTCATCACTCAGCACACTCAACCCACACACTGTACACATGCACACACACACCACACACACCACACACACCCCTGTGCAGTCATCACTCAGCACACTCAACCCACACACTGTACACATGCACACACACACCACACACACCACACACACCCCTGTGCAGTCATCACTCAGCACACTCAACCCACACACTGTACACATGCACACACACACCACACACACCACACACACCCCTGTGCAGTCATCACTCAGCACACTCAACCCACACACTGTACACATGCACACACACACCACACACACCACACACACCCCTGTGCAGTCATCACTCAGCACACTCAACCCACACACTGTACACATGCACACACACACCACACACACCACACACACCCCTGTGCAGTCATCACTCAGCACACTCAACCCACACACTGTACACATGCACACACACACCACACACACCACACACACCCCTGTGCAGTCATCACTCAGCACACTCAACCCACACACTGTACACATGCACACACACACCACACACACCACACACACCCCTGTGCAGTCATCACTCAGCACACTCAACCCACACACTGTACACATGCACACACACACCACACACACCACACACACCCCTGTGCAGTCATCACTCAGCACACTCAACCCACACACTGTACACATGCACACACACACCACACACACCACACACACCCCTGTGCAGTCATCACTCAGCACACTCAACCCACACACTGTACACATGCACACACACACCACACACACCACACACACCCCTGTGCAGTCATCACTCAGCACACTCAACCCACACACTGTACACATGCACACACACACCACACACACCACACACACCCCTGTGCAGTCATCACTCAGCACACTCAACCCACACACTGTACACATGCACACACACACCACACACACCACACACACCCCTGTGCAGTCATCACTCAGCACACTCAACCCACACACTGTACACATGCACACACACACCACACACACCACACACACCCCTGTGCAGTCATCACTCAGCACACTCAACCCACACACTGTACACATGCACACACACACCACACACACCACACACACCCCTGTGCAGTCATCACTCAGCACACTCAACCCACACACTGTACACATGCACACACACACCACACACACCACACACACCCCTGTGCAGTCATCACTCAGCACACTCAACCCACACACTGTACACATGCACACACACACCACACACACCACACACACCCCTGTGCAGTCATCACTCAGCACACTCAACCCACACACTGTACACATGCACACACACACCACACACACCACACACACCCCTGTGCAGTCATCACTCAGCACACTCAACCCACACACTGTACACATGCACACACACACCACACACACCACACACACCCCTGTGCAGTCATCACTCAGCACACTCAACCCACACACTGTACACATGCACACACACACCACACACACCACACACACCCCTGTGCAGTCATCACTCAGCACACTCAACCCACACACTGTACACATGCACACACACACCACACACACCACACACACCCCTGTGCAGTCATCACTCAGCACACTCAACCCACACACTGTACACATGCACACACACACCACACACACCACACACACCCCTGTGCAGTCATCACTCAGCACACTCAACCCACACACTGTACACATGCACACACACACCACACACACCACACACACCCCTGTGCAGTCATCACTCAGCACACTCAACCCACACACTGTACACATGCACACACACACCACACACACCACACACACCCCTGTGCAGTCATCACTCAGCACACTCAACCCACACACTGTACACATGCACACACACACCACACACACCACACACACCCCTGTGCAGTCATCACTCAGCACACTCAACCCACACACTGTACACATGCACACACACACCACACACACCACACACACCCCTGTGCAGTCATCACTCAGCACACTCAACCCACACACTGTACACATGCACACACACACCACACACACCACACACACCCCTGTGCAGTCATCACTCAGCACACTCAACCCACACACTGTACACATGCACACACACACCACACACACCACACACACCCCTGTGCAGTCATCACTCAGCACACTCAACCCACACACTGTACACATGCACACACACACCACACACACCACACACACCCCTGTGCAGTCATCACTCAGCACACTCAACCCACACACTGTACACATGCACACACACACCACACACACCACACACACCCCTGTGCAGTCATCACTCAGCACACTCAACCCACACACTGTACACATGCACACACACACCACACACACCACACACACCCCTGTGCAGTCATCACTCAGCACACTCAACCCACACACTGTACACATGCACACACACACCACACACACCACACACACCCCTGTGCAGTCATCACTCAGCACACTCAACCCACACACTGTACACATGCACACACACACCACACACACCACACACACCCCTGTGCAGTCATCACTCAGCACACTCAACCCACACACTGTACACATGCACACACACACCACACACACCACACACACCCCTGTGCAGTCATCACTCAGCACACTCAACCCACACACTGTACACATGCACACACACACCACACACACCACACACACCCCTGTGCAGTCATCACTCAGCACACTCAACCCACACACTGTACACATGCACACACACACCACACACACCACACACACCCCTGTGCAGTCATCACTCAGCACACTCAACCCACACACTGTACACATGCACACACACACCACACACACCACACACACCCCTGTGCAGTCATCACTCAGCACACTCAACCCACACACTGTACACATGCACACACACACCACACACACCACACACACCCCTGTGCAGTCATCACTCAGCACACTCAACCCACACACTGTACACATGCACACACACACCACACACACCACACACACCCCTGTGCAGTCATCACTCAGCACACTCAACCCACACACTGTACACATGCACACACACACCACACACACCACACACACCCCTGTGCAGTCATCACTCAGCACACTCAACCCACACACTGTACACATGCACACACACACCACACACACCACACACACCCCTGTGCAGTCATCACTCAGCACACTCAACCCACACACTGTACACATGCACACACACACCACACACACCACACACACCCCTGTGCAGTCATCACTCAGCACACTCAACCCACACACTGTACACATGCACACACACACCACACACACCACACACACCCCTGTGCAGTCATCACTCAGCACACTCAACCCACACACTGTACACATGCACACACACACCACACACACCACACACACCCCTGTGCAGTCATCACTCAGCACACTCAACCCACACACTGTACACATGCACACACACACCACACACACCACACACACCCCTGTGCAGTCATCACTCAGCACACTCAACCCACACACTGTACACATGCACACACACACCACACACACCACACACACCCCTGTGCAGTCATCACTCAGCACACTCAACCCACACACTGTACACATGCACACACACACCACACACACCACACACACCCCTGTGCAGTCATCACTCAGCACACTCAACCCACACACTGTACACATGCACACACACACCACACACACCACACACACCCCTGTGCAGTCATCACTCAGCACACTCAACCCACACACTGTACACATGCACACACACACCACACACACCACACACACCCCTGTGCAGTCATCACTCAGCACACTCAACCCACACACTGTACACATGCACACACACACCACACACACCACACACACCCCTGTGCAGTCATCACTCAGCACACTCAACCCACACACTGTACACATGCACACACACACCACACACACCACACACACCCCTGTGCAGTCATCACTCAGCACACTCAACCCACACACTGTACACATGCACACACACACCACACACACCACACACACCCCTGTGCAGTCATCACTCAGCACACTCAACCCACACACTGTACACATGCACACACACACCACACACACCACACACACCCCTGTGCAGTCATCACTCAGCACACTCAACCCACACACTGTACACATGCACACACACACCACACACACCACACACACCCCTGTGCAGTCATCACTCAGCACACTCAACCCACACACTGTACACATGCACACACACACCACACACACCACACACACCCCTGTGCAGTCATCACTCAGCACACTCAACCCACACACTGTACACATGCACACACACACCACACACACCACACACACCCCTGTGCAGTCATCACTCAGCACACTCAACCCACACACTGTACACATGCACACACACACCACACACACCACACACACCCCTGTGCAGTCATCACTCAGCACACTCAACCCACACACTGTACACATGCACACACACACCACACACACCACACACACCCCTGTGCAGTCATCACTCAGCACACTCAACCCACACACTGTACACATGCACACACACACCACACACACCACACACACCCCTGTGCAGTCATCACTCAGCACACTCAACCCACACACTGTACACATGCACACACACACCACACACACCACACACACCCCTGTGCAGTCATCACTCAGCACACTCAACCCACACACTGTACACATGCACACACACACCACACACACCACACACACCCCTGTGCAGTCATCACTCAGCACACTCAACCCACACACTGTACACATGCACACACACACCACACACACCACACACACCCCTGTGCAGTCATCACTCAGCACACTCAACCCACACACTGTACACATGCACACACACACCACACACACCACACACACCCCTGTGCAGTCATCACTCAGCACACTCAACCCACACACTGTACACATGCACACACACACCACACACACCACACACACCCCTGTGCAGTCATCACTCAGCACACTCAACCCACACACTGTACACATGCACACACACACCACACACACCACACACACCCCTGTGCAGTCATCACTCAGCACACTCAACCCACACACTGTACACATGCACACACACACCACACACACCACACACACCCCTGTGCAGTCATCACTCAGCACACTCAACCCACACACTGTACACATGCACACACACACCACACACACCACACACACCCCTGTGCAGTCATCACTCAGCACACTCAACCCACACACTGTACACATGCACACACACACCACACACACCACACACACCCCTGTGCAGTCATCACTCAGCACACTCAACCCACACACTGTACACATGCACACACACACCACACACACCACACACACCCCTGTGCAGTCATCACTCAGCACACTCAACCCACACACTGTACACATGCACACACACACCACACACACCACACACACCCCTGTGCAGTCATCACTCAGCACACTCAACCCACACACTGTACACATGCACACACACACCACACACACCACACACACCCCTGTGCAGTCATCACTCAGCACACTCAACCCACACACTGTACACATGCACACACACACCACACACACCACACACACCCCTGTGCAGTCATCACTCAGCACACTCAACCCACACACTGTACACATGCACACACACACCACACACACCACACACACCCCTGTGCAGTCATCACTCAGCACACTCAACCCACACACTGTACACATGCACACACACACCACACACACCACACACACCCCTGTGCAGTCATCACTCAGCACACTCAACCCACACACTGTACACATGCACACACACACCACACACACCACACACACCCCTGTGCAGTCATCACTCAGCACACTCAACCCACACACTGTACACATGCACACACACACCACACACACCACACACACCCCTGTGCAGTCATCACTCAGCACACTCAACCCACACACTGTACACATGCACACACACACCACACACACCACACACACCCCTGTGCAGTCATCACTCAGCACACTCAACCCACACACTGTACACATGCACACACACACCACACACACCACACACACCCCTGTGCAGTCATCACTCAGCACACTCAACCCACACACTGTACACATGCACACACACACCACACACACCACACACACCCCTGCACACACACACACCACACACACGCACACACACACCACACACACATTCCCCTGTGCAGTTATCACTCAGCACATTCAATCTACACACACTCTACATCCAGTATGCATGCACACCCACGCACACACATGCACACAGGACCGGGGAAAGGCCATAGCGTTCAGAACAAATGCTCCCCCCCACCCCACCCCCCACCCTTTGGCTTCCTCATTCTGGATTCACACACGGCAGACCTCCTGGGACAGCCTTCCTCAGAGGCCTGGCCCTGGGTCCCGACCCTCCTCCGTGCAGCCTGGGGGTGTGCACTGGGCAGATGTCGGAGGGTTGGGGGGAGGGCTCACCTGCTGGGAGAATCTGGTAGGGATGGGGTGGCTGAGGAGGGGGCGCTGGTCTCTCCCGGCCCGGCCTCCTGCTGGGACCCCTGCCAATTCCCCTTCCACCTTCCCCCCACCCAGGCCTGGCAGCCTCCCTTCACAGCTCACAGTTGAAAATAAGTGGGGGGACCCCCTGAAGCACAGCCTCCAAGTGTGTCAGAAACTCCTGCGAGCCCTTAGGGGCCTGGGGGCCCCGAATCCCCCTGGCCTCAGTTTCTCCCAGGAAGGGGGGCCTAGAACCAAGAGGAACCCGTGCAGATGGGGGCTCCTCAGGCATGTGTGCCCCGCAGGGGCCTGGCAGGCCGGGGGCGTTCTGGGCAGGAGCCAGCAGTACCAGCCTGGAGACGACTGGGGGGCAGGGGGGCAGCCAGCTCCATGGAAGAACAGCCCGGGCTGCCCGAGGGCCTCCATTGGGGCAGCAGGAGGGGCCTGGGGAACAGCCCCCCCAGCCGGCCCTGCTCTC
>NW_005371320.1:523889-525216 GCF_000412655.1 Myotis brandtii
CTCCGCGGGGCGGGCGCCTGGCTCCCTGAGGCCAGAGCCAGGGGAGGTGCCATCGCTGGGGCTTCTCCGGACTCTGACATGTGTTATCACAGTGACACCTGGGGCGGGATTAGGAACAGAAACCCACAGGAAAAACAATAAAAATAAACAAATAAAAAACAACAAAACAAAACAATAAAATAGAAAACAAATACAAACCAAAGAAACCATAGAAGGGCTTGAGAGGAGCGGCCACGCACCATCCCCTCCCCCTCCCCTGCCCTGTCCCCCAGAGCCATGTCAGCTCCAGTGGTGACGCCCCTCCCTCCCGCGGGCCCTCTTCACCAGCCCCCAGTCCAGGGGTCCTCAAACTACGGCAGGCGGGCCACATGCGGCAGCGGAAAACATTTATCCAGCCCGCCGGGTGTTTTTGCTGCCGCTGTGTGCATAGGAATTTGTTCATAGTTTTTTTTTAAACGATAGTCCGGCCCTCCAACGGTCTGAGGGACAGTGGACTGGCCCCCTGTTTAAAAAGTTTGAGGACCCCTGCCCCAGTCCCTCCCCCAACCCATCCCCAGGGTTGGTTCTCTCCCTGGCACCTCGGTTACCCGAACAGAGACATCTGTCCCTCAGCTCCCTCCCGTCTCAGGAGGACCCAGGGGTCCCCCAGTGAACGCACCCCCGCCCTGGCCCGCATGTCTTCAGGACTGACTGTCACTCTTCGCTCCTTCCCGGGGTGGGTTCCAGGCACAGCGCAGCTGCCCACCGTCCTCCAGGCTTCCATCAGCTGGAGGCAGAAAGTCAAAGCTCTGTGCTCTGGGCCCGTCGGCTTGGAACAGGGAGCTCTGGGGAGGAGCGGTTTTCTCTTTTTTTGTTAACTCTCACTGAGGCCACTCTTCCATTGATTTTTAAGGAGCGTGGAAGGGAAGGGGAGAGACAGAGAGAAACATGGATGGGAGAGAAACACATCAATTGGTTGCCTCCTGCACGTGCCCCGACCAGGGCCCAGGGCCCAGGGCCGGGGAGGAGCCTGCAACCAAGGTGTGTGCCCTTGACCGGAATGGAACCCAGAGCTCTTTGGTCCGCAGGCCGACGCTCTACCCACTGAGCCCAACAGGCCAGGGCGAGAGGAGCAGTCTCTATCCTTGCTCACAGCCTCCTCGGACTCCCGGCTGCAGGGGCACAAGACGTGGGGGCAAAGGGCCTTGGGGAGAGTCCCTGCACCCTCAGTTCACAGACGGACAGGAGCTCAGAGAGGGGGCGGGCTTGTCCAGGGCACACAGCTTGCAGCTGGTACCTGGGTCAAGCCCAGTCCCTGCCAGGCCCCTTCCCCCCTCTCCGCCTTTCC
>NW_005371320.1:525339-529252 GCF_000412655.1 Myotis brandtii
GAGGGGCCTGGGAGGCCCGTTCCAGGGCCCAGTGAGTCACCAGGAGGCATGTCACAACGTACAGTGTGCTTTGTCCCCAGGTGGCAGATGTGACCGGCCTTCTCCAACCTCTCCACCGCCGTTTCCTTAATCACGGGGGCCAGTGATGGCAGGCCCTGCCGCCGGCACAAAGCCCCGTGGGCGCTGTGCTCTGTCCTTGAACTGGGGGTGCTTGAGCCGCACACCTTAGGCTCAGGCGTTCACCCCCTTCCCCACCTCCCGCCCCAAATGCCGGCGCTGGCCTCTGGAAGCCGCCCGTGTCTACACTGCAGCGACTGCCCTGCCCCCCAGGCACCCACACTCTCCTCGCTGAGAGGCGGGCTCAGGGGGACCCACCCTCCAGGCCCAGCTCCTGGACCAGGAGCCACTGTGAGGCCACTGGGCGGGTCCCTCTCCCCCACGGGGAGCACCATCTGGCCAGGTCAGTGTGGCTCAGGGGCTGAGCCTCCACCATGGACCAGGAGGTCAGGGTTCAAGTCCCTCTCAGGGCACACGTCCGGGTTGGGGGCTCGATCCCAGTGGGGCATGCAGGAGGCAGCCGATCAATGACTCTAATCATTGATGTTTCTCTCTCTCTCTCCCTCTGCCTTCCTCTCTGAAATCAATAAAAATATATTTAAATAAAAATAAAATAAAATAAAATGGTGGTAAAATACACATTACATAAAATCTACCATCTTGCCGGGCCGTGTGGCTCAGTGGTTGAACGTTGACCTATGAACCTGGAGGTCAGGGTTCCATACCTGGTCAGGGCACAGGCCCAGATTGCGGGCTCGATCCCCAGTGTGGGGCGTGCAGGAGGCAGCCGATCCATGATTCTCTCTCCTCGTTGATGTGTCTGTCTCTCCTTCTCCCGTCCTCTCTGACATCAATAAAGAGATATTTTTAAAATGAGAGGAGCATCATTTGACGGTGGCGAATTCACTTCAGTGTTGGGGCAAACCAGGCACAGCGCACAGTCAGACATGAGCGCCTGGGGCCGGCCGAGGCCACCTGGGGCACAACCACAGCAGCAAGGCCGGTTGAGGGTGTCCAACAGGGTGAGAGGCACCACTGGCCACTGGTAAGACAGAGCTGGGTCAAGTGGAGGCGAAGCCCAACCCCCCCCCCCCCCCCCCAGCCAATAGCACGCAGGGCCAGGGCGCGGCCCCACCGGCCCAAATCCCAGGGTGGCGTCTGCTGGCTCTGCTGGCCCTGGCCACCCCTGGTAAGTCACTGGTCACTTATGGACGGGCTCTCCTCAGTCAGCTGCCCATGCCTGTCCACTCAGTGGTGGGGAAGGCTCCGTGGGGCCTGGGCACCTGCAGGTTTAATAATGCACCCCCCCCCCCCCCCCCCCCCCCCCCCCCCCCAGCTCAGTGGATAGAGTGTTGGCCTGAGGACTGAAGGGTCCCGAGTTCAATTCTGGTCAAGGGCATGTACCTTGGTTGCAGGCTCCTCCCCGCCCAGGCCCTGGTCGGGGTGCCTGCAGGAGGCAACCAAAAAAAATAAAAATAAGGCCCCTGCCTTGGTCTGAGGGGGGCTGCTGCAGGGAGGGGCCTGAGAGGAAGGTCAAGGTCTGAGCTGAAGGCCAAGGCCTGGGAACCCCAAGCTTGAGGATACTGAGGGCTGGAGGGGTGTTGGGGGAACGGTCCTGCCCCCACCCCCTGGGCTGAGACGTGCCCGCACCCCTTCTCCTAATGAGGCTCCTGGGTCTTGGAGCTTGGGGAGTCGGTTGGAGCGGGGTGTGTGGGGGGACCCAGGCGCTTCCCCTCATCAGTCAGGGCCCCGACAGGGAGGACTTCAGCTCCTGAGCTTCCCTGTCCTGGCCTCCGTGGCGCTGGGACCCTCCTCAGGGAGCCTGTGAGCACAGGGCTCTGTGGGCACCTCTGGCCTCTGGTTCCAGGCTCGGGTCAGCGCAGCCCTGTCCCCACGGGGCGCGGGAGGGGGTGCGTGGCAGGGCTTGGTGTGTGCCCGCTCCCTGCCAGGCACACACTCCACTTCTCCCAGGAACCTCCCTCCCGGTGCCCAGGGCCCAGCCCGCTGGCAGAGCAGGTCCCTAATCACCGGCTGCTAATTGCCTCCTCGGTGCAGCTGGGGGGCCTCCCCTGGGCTCAGCTTGTTATTGGAAGGAACCTGATTCCCCCAGTTTGGCAGAACTTGGGCGTTGAACGTGGAGTTTGGAGCTTTTGTCATTCAAAACATGCCTCCCCACCTGGGAGTCTGTCCTTGTTGTTCAATGAATCTCCACCTTTGCTATGCAAACACACAAAACACAAAACAGAAAACATGCCTCCCCCCCTCCCAGCTTCTGTAAACAACTCACCAGGCACCTCCCATCATCCGCTGGGGCCCCTGACCTGAGGGGCTCCCCAACACTCCCCAGGCCCCATGGCAACGTGAGGACCAAGAGGGGATGGCAGGGGCGAGGTGGTGGCTGCTGCCCAGCTGGTGGCAGGGCCTTGGGGAGGCCTTGGTTCACTGGGGAGGCCTTGGTTCCTTTCCCGCCGTGGAAGTTGGAACGTGGTGGTCCCCAGCCAACCATGCTTCCTGGTAGTCATGTGCTTCCACACTGACTCTGGGCTTGGCCACGTGACTTGTTCTGGCCAATAAAAAATCAGCAAGTGGCCCGGCCAGCTGGCGCAGTGGTTGTCAACCTATGAACCAGGTGGTCACGATGTGATTCCGGCCAAGGGCACAGGCCCGGGTTGTGGGCTCGATCCCCAGTGTAGGGCGTGCAGGAGGCAGCCGATCCATGATTCGCTCTCATCGTTGATGTTTCTGTCTCTCCCTCCCTCTCCCTTCCTCTCTGACATCAATAAAAATATTTTTTTAAATGAGCAAATGTAACAGAAGTGGAGGTTTGATTCATTCGTGCACATCGGGCCTTGCTCTCCATGGCCCCTGGCTGCCATGCTGGGAGGAAGCCCACGTCAGCCATGTGGAGGGCCGTGTAGCTGGGGTGACAGCAGCCGAGCTCCCCGCATCCATGGCAGCCGCGAGGGGGAGCCCCCTGGAGCGGCCCCACCTGAGCCTCCAGGAACTGGGGCGTAAAGGGTCTCAGCAGGGGCAGCGACTACTCCACTGCTCTGGCCCCTCAAAGCGGACTGTCCAGTCAGCCCGGAGAACGGGGGGAAGTGAGACATCCCTGCGGTCCAAGCCTCCTGAACACAGCAGCAGCCAGCAGACTCGCGTGTGGGTGTCTCATTCCTCCCGGGTTCACTGGCATAACTGCAGCCCCACCTGCCTCCCGCCCTGTCCAATCCTCCTGGGAGCCAACAAGCCCCCCCCAGGCCTGCCGGTCTCCTCCCCCAGTGCTCCCTCCACGGGCATCAGGAGCTCAGGACTTTAGTGACGCCTGGCAGGGCCCTCGGGGCACCTCCGGGCCTCAGCTCCCCACTGGACAAGGGGTGCGGAGTGCGGTAAGGCTCCCCAGGGAGCTGACCCCCACGCAGACAGCACTGGGTCCTCAGTGGCTCCACAGGGCATGTGCTTGGGGGTGGGGGTGGGGTCCCTAAAGTGGAGCAGAGGGCAGACTCAGGGCGGTGACACGGGTGGTGCAGCAGCGGGTCACTGTGGAAGGCCAGGTTCCCACCGTGCCTGTGGCCAGCTCCTCAGACCGCTTAGGACTTAGTGTCTGCATCTGTGAAATGGGCCGACAGATCGCACCCCGGGCCTGGCCAGCACTTAGGAGCCTCACAAACGTGCACCTGGGGAGGCGGGGCAGGGTGGGGGCCCCTGGGTGGGGCTCTTAGGCTGCTTGCATCAGGAGCAGGCCCCGCGGGGCGGCCGGTGGCAGAGGAACAGCCAGTGCGAAGACCTGTTCCCGGGGAAGGTGGGGCTGTGCAGAGGGCTGGGGGGGCGGGGCACCAGCGGGGGCCACTGAGCCTGCAGG
>NW_005371320.1:529386-529746 GCF_000412655.1 Myotis brandtii
TGGGAGTGGGGGGGAGGCTGAGGCCAGGGGGAGACCGGGAGGGGGGCTTGTGGCTGTCTCCCCTAAACTGAAGCTCCCCTCGGCCTCTTCCGCTCCGGAGAGCTGCCCTCCCCACCCTGTGCCCTGCGGGGGCCAGAGGACTTCCCGAGGGGTCACCGGGGAAGGGGGTGTGGGAGCAGGAAACCCGCGGGCTTCCCGCCCCGCCCCCTCCCCGCCGCGGGACTTCTGATTGGCTGATGGAAAGGCAGGGTCTGCTCCCCAAGGCGGGTGAGGGGTGCGCGCAGGTCTGGGGGGCAGGTGGTGGCTATTTCCCGGGGGAGAGGGCGTGGCGAGGGGGCCCCTGGGGAGTGGCGAGCAGGG
>NW_005371320.1:529805-533921 GCF_000412655.1 Myotis brandtii
GCCGCCCCTCCCCGGCTCCCGCGGGGTCCGATGAAGGGGCGCTTCACCTCCAAGCCCTGGACCCTCCCGTCCCACACCTGCTCCGGCCCTTGCCGGGGAGTTCCGCCTCCCGGCACCTGTTTCCCTCCTGCCACCGAGGGCAGGTGCTGGGCTGGGGAGGGGGGTGGGGGGCAGGTGCTGGGCTGGGCCACCGCTGAGCGCCCCCTCCCAGTGTCCCCTCGGGTTCAGGGTTCAGGATTCCCGCAGCGGCCTCTGACCCAGCTGGGATGAATCATGGGTTCCCTGCCCTGCCCAGGGCACCCCTGGCTCCAGCACCGCCCACACCCCCAGGCTGACCAGGCCTGCCGGCGCCTGCTCCCGCCTCCCCAGCCTGATGACTCCCCCACTTAGCCATCAGCTTTTATGGGCACCTGTTCTCCTGTAGGGACAGGTGGGCCCCCTCTGGGGCTGACCCAGGAGGAACCTCAGGAGCAGGGACACTGCTCCCCAGCTCCTTTAGGCAGGTGACCCTGAAATGAGGCCATGCAGACCTGGGGGGCGGGCGGGGCAGGCAGAGGGAACAGCAAGCACAGGCCCCGAGGCCTAAGGCCAGGTTCCCAGTGAATGTGAAGGGTCAGGCCTTGAGGCTGAGCAGGGTGTAGTGAGGTGGGCAGGCAGCAGGTCTGAGCAGAGGAAGGGCCAAGCTGATGGGTTTTGCCAGGACCCCTCAGGCTGCAGGGTGAGGGGGGGGGCGGGGAGAGTCCAGGGCAGCCCGGGCCTGGGAGGTGGATGGAGCAGTGACAGGGGGGTGAGGGCGTTTGGACACAGAGCCTTCCGGACTCCATTTGAGGGGTGCAGGTGCCTCCTCTCCTGCCCACTCACCCCGGGTCCTCAGAACAGGCTCAGGGGCCAGTTTGTTGACTAAATTAATGGGTGAGGCTGCTCGGAGTGCTGGCTGACCCTGACTCCCCTGTCAAGGATGGAGGGACCCACCCCACCTGCAGCTGACCCCCCGTCCTGAGAGTGGCGGTGATGCTAGTGTTGTAATGTACCCCGCGAATCACAGAAGGACGCCTCAAGAAGTCGAATTAAAGAGTCACATGTATTGCAATCCGGGACTATGAGGGGTCATTCCCAAATCTCATAGTACCTATTTGGTCACAGTTCCAGGGTTATATAGGCAAAAAATCACAAAGGTATTGATTACATCTCAGGGTTTGGAATGAGGAACCTGGTTCGCAAAAAAAGCAGTTTACAGAAGCAGAAATTAGGCATGTTAATTATAGTTTTGGGTCTCAGGATCACTGAGTTGACAGAAACACATCATCTGGGACCGCTGGGCTGACAGGAACACATTATTTAGAGCCCTCGGGTCTCGAACCACTGAGTTGGCAGGAAGTTATTATCTAGAGCAGCCGTGGGCAAACTACGACCCGCGGGCCGGATCCGGCCCGTTTGAAATGAATAAAACTAAAAAAAAAAAAGACCGTACCCTTTTATGTAATGATGTTTACTTTGAATTTATATTAGTTCACACAAACACTCCATCCATGCTTTTGTTCCGGCCCTCCGGTCCAGTTTAAGAACCCATTGTGGCCCTCGAGTCAAAAAGTTTGCCCACCCCTGATCTAGAGCCATCGAGGCAATTTAGAGTAATTGCACTGTCCTGGTCTTAGGACCACTGAGTTACTGAAACACATTATCTGGAACCCTCGGGTGCTGTCCTGGGTCCCAGGTACAGAGGAATGTGCTTTCTAAAACCAGTAAGATAACAATCAATGGGATAGTCATTCAGTCGAATGGGATGATTTATACAATTCAGAAAATCAGAGTAACTTTTCTATTGTTAAGCCAAACAACAGGGTTAGAGTTAAACTACAGTTTCTACCTGAGATTATTGCTACCATACTTCACTAGGGGACCTCACCAGCTTGCACAAAGTGGTCTGAAACTCCAGGAGCTCAGGAACTCCCGACACCAAAGCCTTCCCTCAGGACGGGCGAAGCTCATAGGTTCCACCTCCATGTGCAAAGCCATCTCTCCTCCGAGCCTCAGTTTCCCTACCTGTAAAGTGAGCTGACAGTCTGACCTACCTCACCGGGCAAGCCAGTGAAGCAATGACCTCGAGGCAGCATTTTGCCAATGGGACCTGCCTCTTTAAAAACCCACCTTAATTACACAAATAATATGTAAATATGTGTCCTTCATTGAAGGTTCAGAATAAAAACTCCCAGGAACCCTCCCTCCTCTTGCTGACTCTCCCCCCAGGGGCGCTGCCGTCAACAGGGCAGTGGGTGGCTTCCAGCATTTATAAGACAATATGGACGCTTTTCCTTTTAACATGTTCATGTTGAAATATTTAAAAACTAGAGGCCCGGTGCATGAAATTGATGCACAGATAGGGTCCCTAGGCCTGGCCGGCAATCAGGGCCAATCGGGGCCTTCCTTCCCCCTGCTGCCAGCCGCCAGCCAGGGCCTTCCTTCGTTCTGCGCCAATCCCTGGTAGTCAGCGCATGTCATGGCAAGCGGTTGAACTCGAGGTCAGTTGAACTCCCGAGGGGACAATTTGCATATTAGCCTTTTATTATATGGGATGAATCCCAGCAGCTCAGGCACGAAGGCCAGCCCTTGTGGGCACAGCAGGTCCCTAGAGAACTCCTCGTGTGGGCGGCTCTCTGGGGCAGGCGCCATTCTCACCTGCACCTGACAGACTGGAAGTGCCAGCTCTCTGACCTTGACCTTGACGGCGGCTGCATAAAACCTGTACATGCATGTCCCGCGGCCACCATGCCATTTCCCTCGTAAACCTGGACCTGCTGAGCAGGAAGGGGACATTATAATCCTGCTGGGAGGACAGGGCCTGCCCCAGGTGGATACTCGAATGAGTCAGGGCATTTTTAAAAAGAGAATTTTGCCCAGCCGGCGTGGCTCAGTGGTTGAACGTCGACCCAGGAGGTCATGGTTTGATTCCTGGTTGGGGCACATACCCGGGTTGTGGGCTCAATCCCCAGTGTGGGGCGTGCAGGGGGCAGCCAATCAATGATTCTCTCTCATTATTGATGTTTCTATCTCTCTCTCCCCCTCTCCCTTCCTCTCTGAAATCAATGAAATATATATTTAAAAAAATAAAAAAAAATTACCAGCTCCTTTAATGAGACAGTCCGAGTCCTCAGGCACAGCTCGGTTCAGGGATCCTACAAGAACCCAGAGTTCCATGGAGACTGCCTCCCTGGGGTGGGGGGTGCGGAGGGCAGGTGAGGGAGCTGGTGCCAAGGCTCCAGGCTCACACGGTCCCCTCGGAAAGGCCTGCTGCTGAGGGACCAGATCCCACCGGGAAGGTGCATCTGGTTACCTTCCGCACTCCCTTTGGACGGCCACCCAGCTGGCTTCCGGTTTTCACTAGTAAAAGCCAGCCTGAGCCCTGGCCAGGGCTCGGTTGGCTGGGTGTCCTCCCCTGCACCAGGAGGTGGCTGGTCTGATTCCAGTCAAGGGCACGTGCCCAGGTTGCGGGCTCGATCCCCGGGAGGGGGCGTACAGGAGGCAGCCGATTGGTGTTACTACGCTCTCAAATCGATGTTTCTCTCCTGTTCCTTCTCTCTCTCTAAAA
Organism: Myotis brandtii; assembly: GCF_000412655.1. Lineage (NCBI taxonomy): Eukaryota > Metazoa > Chordata > Mammalia > Chiroptera > Vespertilionidae > Myotis > Myotis brandtii. The sequence continues at coordinate 533,392 of NW_005371320.1, forward strand.
ATCAATAAACTATTATCAAAACAAAACCAAAACACAGCATGACCCTACCTCCTTGGTAGCCACCTGTATTCTCTGCAAAGGTTTAACTATGAAATAGTAATAAAACATAAAATCAAGGCTGCCTTGGCCAGTGTGATTGGCTGCCTCCTGCCCGCCTGACCGGGAATCCGACCGTGACTTCCTGGTTCCTAGGGTGACGCTCAAGCACTGAGCCACTCCGCTGGGCTATTTTTTGTGTCTGAAATAATTCAGACTTCCAAACGCTTCCTACTTCAAGTCCTCAGGAGCTCCTTGCCCTGTGATTCACCCCATCGGACCTTTGCAGCCTCCCTTCACCTCTCCCAGACCTTTGCTCCCTCCAGCTGGGTTCCCCCCTCTGCCCCCCCAGAATGCCTTTCCCCTCCCCACCTGGTCTTTCTGGCTAAGTCCACTTCCGTGGCAAGCTCCTAAACCAGTGGTTCTCAACCTTGGCTGCACATTAGAATCACCTGGGAATCTTTTTTTTTTTTTTATATCTTTATTGTTCAGAT
>NW_005371320.1:535030-536756 GCF_000412655.1 Myotis brandtii
TGTCTGCTGCAGTGGGAAAACTTCTGTCCTCTGGGGAGGTGCTAATCTAGCCTTTGCCTGAGGCGATCCGGCAAATGGCTCTGCGCAGGGCTTGGGCGGGGCGGGATCAACAGGGCAGACGGAGGGAGCAGTTATGGCCGCTCTCAGTCCCGTTCCCAGAGGCTCTGCTTCTCAGAACCCTGGCAACCGCTGCAATCCTCGGAGTGAAAGCCGCCCTCACGTTCCAACTGATGCTAGACAATCCCGCTTCTCCCGTTTGAGTCTGAGTCCTTAGAGACTCGCGGGGTCTGGAGCTCAGAGTCTGAGACTCCCTCCTGATTGAAAACGACAACCGCGCCCTCAGCCACCAGCCCGCTTTGCGCGCGCACCTCGGTACCTTTAAATTTTCCACACTGCGCCTCCTCTGAGCCTCGGTGTGCTGATGTCTTTCCTTCTAGTTGAAGAGTCTCTCCTCAGCCAGCCTTCCTGTGGTTCTGGGTGATGTCCGTTCCGTCTTTTAGTTGTATTTTTGAAGTGGTTGTTAGCGGCAGCAATCTCCGGTGTTTACCTATGCCGCCATCTTGGTCGTCCCCCTGGGAATCTTTTTAAAATCCTGATTTCTGGGCCTCATTCTCCAGAAATTCTGTTTCTTTGTTATGGGGTGGGGCCACAACATTAGTAACAAAGAAACAGAATTTCCGGAGGATGAGGCCCAGAAATCAGGATTTAAAGAAGATTCCCAGGGGATTCTAATGTGCAGCCAAGGCTGAGAACTACTGTCCTAAGCAGGAGAGAAATGGGGTCAGATGTGACTTTTAGAAAGGGGCTTCTGGGAACCCCAGCAAGGAGGGCATGGAGGGCGGAGAGAGAACTGCCTGGAAGCCAGCTGCACGCCTGGCACCCACAGCTGATGCCCTTTCACCCTCACTCCACTGCTGCCACGGAGACGCCTGAGGCCTCCACTCCAGCCCTTGTCTTCTTGGGGCCGAGGCAGCAGCTCCCGAGGCTGTCTCCCAGGACCTGGGGCTCCCAAAGGCCAAAGGTCAGCCCCAGGACCGCCATTCCGCCATTCTCTCGGACCCCATCCTACGCAGAGACACCCAGGACAGGGACAGGGGAGGGGACCGGGGTAGGGAACGGAGCTCAGAGAGGGGAGGAGGTCAAGGCTGAGGCCAGGCAAAGTGGAGCCCAGATCCAGGCAAGTAAGTAAGTGCTCCCGGGAGTGCGGCTGCCGCCTGCGACCCAGCTCCTGTGCGTCTGGCTGCCATGGGCTCAGGGTGCGTCTCGGCGTGAGCTGTGCGGTGCCCCAAACCTCGGACCCCTTGTGGGAAGGCTGGGGCCCAACCCACCACACGTCTGAAGAAAAGCAGGGGAAGCGCCTGGCTTCTGCTCGTTTGGAGGCCACCCCTCTGTGAACCCCAATTTCCCGGCAGGTGAATTGGGGTCATCGTTCCCAGCACTACCGAATGTGAAAATGGCGCACAGTAGGTGCTCACAGATTGCTGTCTGCACCCGTTCGTCCATTCCCTGGGAGAGTCCTCGGCGCCCCCAGCCTCAACCCGAGCCTCTGACCCCGAGGCCCCTACCCCAGCCGGCAGAGGCCCTTAGGGGTCACAGCTCCCGCCTTCTGACCCCTCCGCGTACAGATGTCTTCCCCAAGGTCACAGGGTCATTGCAAAGGGGACCTCGAATACGACTCGTGGGGCGACCAGGAAAGTCCCGGTCGGTGGACCCGGGGCGTCCACGC
>NW_005371320.1:537931-538899 GCF_000412655.1 Myotis brandtii
CGGCCGTGACTCAACAATGCCCGGCGTGGGGCGGCCCAACTTTACGTAACCCGCCCGGCGCCCCACGCTGCCCACACAGGGTCCACCTGGGGCGCAGAGGCCCAGGCGTGGGGGGTGTCTAGTCGGAGTGCCCCCCAAAGGGCGCTGGGCCTGCAGGCCACCCCCACCGTGCCCGTCTCCGTAACTTAGTTCCCGGACCCTTTTTGACTTTTGATCGAGGACTTCGCCCTGGGAGAAAGCAGTGGGGACCTTGGGCCGGGGTCAGAGGCTCAGGTGGAGGCTGGAGGCGCAGAGGGCAAGGTCAGGGCTCAGGCTGGGCGCCCTCAGGGGTTGGGACACCCCATGTATGGAAAGAGCCCCAAACGGGAGGCAGGAGATCCGGGCTGGAGGCCTGGCTCTGCCATGGCTCGCTGCCTGGTCCTCGCCTAGCCTGCCCCTTGCTGGAGAATGGCTGACAGCACCTGCTTCCCCTAGTGGCTGGGAGCTTGCGGGCTGGGAAGTGCCGTGCACCCCAGGCTCTAGTAGACTCACCCTCCCGCCCCCTCCCAGGAGCCAGGGGTGTGGACATCCTGCAGACATCATGTTTGGGTGGAAGGCTAGCGTCCCGCCCCGCCCCAAACTCACCCTGCCGGGCTCTCGGCCTGCATTCCCCTCTTCCTTACAGATGAAGGCGCAGTGACAGACCCGAGTCTGCTAGGGGATCCCGTGCAGGAACTGGGTAGGTCTGAGTCCAGAGCTCTGCCCCTGCCCTGCCTGGGGGTAGACTCTAGGGTCAGGGGTCAGAGGACAGGTCAAGGTTAGGACAGGGATTTGTCCTACAGAAAGGACTGGGCTACAGAAAGGGTTTGGCTCCACTTGAGATGTGGGTCAGCTTTCCTACCCCCCACCTGGCCTTTCTCTGTTGCGGGTGGATGCGCCTGGCCCAGGGGGGCAGGCACTCTCCCCGTGGGGTCCCTGGACTGGGGGGG
>NW_005371320.1:538909-539226 GCF_000412655.1 Myotis brandtii
CTGTGGTCATGGGGGTGGGAGGAGCTGCGGGTAGAGGCAGGTCTCCTAGAGATGCCAGAGAACGAGGGGGTTTCAGGTCAGGCGCAGCTGGAGCAGGAGGTGGGAGGTGGTTGGGGTCTGGAGGGAAGGGAGCTGTGAGGAGTGCCTGGCAGGGCCGGTGAGGCTGGAGGTGGGTACAGTGTCGGCCCTGTGAGGGGTGATCAGATCCCTCTTAGGCCCTCCGGTTTCCCCTGGCGGTGGGGACAGGGGCCCAGGCGCCTCACCGTGTCCCCTCTGCCTGTAGGTGGTTGGCCGCGGAGCCCATGCCCTGAGGCCGG
>NW_005371320.1:540115-541760 GCF_000412655.1 Myotis brandtii
CTGGTCACCGCCATCTCGCCCTGCCGCTTCCCCGAGGCCCTGGATGAGCTGCCGCTGCCGCCCTTCCTGCAGCCGCTGGACCTCACGGGCAAGGGCTAGCCCCGGGCGCCCTGGGACTGGACATGGGAGAGCACTATTTTCGGAGGTTGTACTGGCACTTTACATACACTGACGGCTATACGTTAGACTCTGCCTCGTCTGTCCCATCATGGGGCTGGGAGGGTGGGCAGCTGGGCTCCAAGCCGCAGGTTTTCTGAGTCTGGCTGGGCTCAGTGTGACCTCCCTGCGCAGAGCGGGGTTGAGGGATCACGTGGCTCCCAAGGGCAGGCCTTGACCTCAGCTCACTGCCCAGCCTGAGGAAGGTGAGGGCCAACCTTCCACCCTCATCTCGATTCTAGAACCTCCTGAAAGGTTATCCCTCTGGGAGTGACCACTAAGCTGAGCCGGGCTATGGACTGACAGCAGGGGCTGGGTCTGGAGAGCGAGGAGGCCAGGAAGGCTGCGGTGCTACAGGGGGAGGTGCGCCCCAAGCTGGTCCTCCCTATCCCACACTGGGTGTCACTGTGACTTCCCCACCAAACCTGGCCTCCCCAGGCCTGGCCTCGTGCTGTCACCCCCTTTTTTCTCCCTGAGGATGAGCAGGCACCCAGCCTGGGCTCCTGGCCCAGCTCCACCCTTCAAGGTGGGTTGGCTGTGCCTTGGCCCACCCTCAGTCCCCCAAGGTGGGCCTCCCAGGGGGTGTTAGGTGGTGCCCAGGGTGGTGTGGCTGCATCGCCCAGTGGCAAGCCTGCGTGTCCAGCCAGTAGAGCTGGTTTCCACAGGCAGGTTCTCAAGGTGCAGACTGGCCAGCAGATCTGTCACAGCCCTTCAGGGAAAGGGGCCCTGGCCGGAAAGCGGGGTCCATGCCCAGGAGCCTTGGACCAGGAGTACAGCCAGGCTGCAGGGCCCAGGGATTCTGGGCCGTGAAATTCAACCCGGGGGTGGCAGCCACGGTGTCCTGCCAGGAGCTGAGGGCTAAAGGTGTGCGTGACGCGGTCACCAGCCTGGCGGGGCACCCACTGCCCACCCTGCCCCAGCGTCCCTGAGGGGGGCATGCCTGGGGGCCAAAGAAGCTTTGGTGGCCATAGGACGGGATACAGAAGGGGCCTGGGTGCAGGAAAGTCTTGCTTGGGGGGCCTGGTTCTGGCCTGCACCTGCCACTCACTCTCAGGGTGACCTGGGACAAATCCCTGTACCCCAGGCTTGTGTCCCCATGTTTTCAAAGTGTTTTGGACCATCTCCAAGCTCTTTGTGCCCTGAAAAGGATGTGACCCCAGTTCTGGGACGTGTGGGGTGGGGGTGCACAGGCCTGGTGGGGAGGAGGGGGTAAGGGTGTGCAGCCAGTGGCTGATCCTGGGCTCCGGGTGGGAGTGAGGGCCCCTCCCCCCCATGTGTCCTGGGCCAGTTGGGTAGCTTCAGGACCATCTCGCTCTTTGTGCCCTGAAAAGGATGTGACCCCAGTTCTGGGACGTGTGGGGTGGGGGTGCACAGGCCTGGTGGGGAGGAGGAGGGAAGGGTGTGCAGCCAGTGGCTGATCCTGGGCTCCGGGTGGGAGTGAGGGCCCCTCCCCCCCATGTGTCCTGGGCCAGTTGGGTAGCTTCTCTGA
>NW_005371320.1:544855-547121 GCF_000412655.1 Myotis brandtii
CCAGCTCAAAACGGCCTCAGGAGCCCCTGGTTCCTCTACAAGGCGCCAGTCCTCACACGGGCGCCGCTGTGGGGGAGGGGAGCCAAGTGTCTAGAACAGGTCATGGTGGCTCTGCGGGTGAGGGGGTAAGGGGCTTGGAGCCCTGATGCTGGGCACCTGGCGGGGGACCTGGGCCTGCAGACTTCCTCTCAGTTTCCCCAGCGCCAGCTCTGGCCTCTGTGGGCCTGGTCCAAGGCCCGGGCCGAGGTCCCCTCTCACTCCCCCTCTTCGGGGATGACCTCCTTTGTGCCCCCTGGGCTGGGAGGACTGGGGTGAGGCAGGGGCAGGGGAGCTGTCCCATCTCAGGGCTCCCTGAGGCCCTGCAAGGGGGATGCCTCTCATCGTCAGGCAAGCGGAGGTGGCACCTGGGCTGGTCCCGGAGTTTGGGGCAGGATCCCAGCAGGATTGTGGGTGGCACAGAGTGGGGAAGGCCAGGGCCCAAGTGGAGTGGTTTGGTTTGGGGTGAGCAGGGGATTGCACCCTCATTTCTTGGGTGACATTGGGGTTCCATCTCAGCACCCCTTGGAGGAGTGGACAGGAGGGGGGCAGCCTGGGCATCAGCCTGATGTCCTCGCTGAAGGGAGAGGGAGCCCAGGCCAGCTCACAGCCCTGTGACAGCCCAGCGGGCAGGGCCTGGTTCTGGGCACGGCCTCCCCAAGCCTCACTGGGGACTGACGCCTGTGGGTGAGAGGGGAGGTGCAGGGCAGATAAGGGTATCTGGTGGCCGCTGCTGGCTGGGGGAGGGGAGGTTGTAGGGGAGGGAGGGGAGAGGGAGGGCAGGCCCAGCTTGGGCTTATCAGCCGGCTGAGCCCTCCAGCCCCCGGGAGGCAGCAAGCACAGGGGCCCCGCCCCGTCTCCATGACCGCCCTGGTGATGAGCGTGGAGTCTGGGGACAAGGCGGCCAGGCCCAGCCAGGGTCCCTGGTGGACAGAGCTCCACTCTCGGCCCCTGGCAGGCGGTCTCACTGGCTCCTCTGCCCACAATAGGCCCCTCTTCTCTGCAGTGAAGTGCTGGTTCGTTAGCCGAGTTTGCTCATTCCTCCAACCTTTCACAGGAAAACCTGACAGTGGCCAACTCGGTCCCCCCGGGCCCGTCCAGGGGCCTAGTGAACCCAGCCAGGCGGCCGGAATCTGTACCCTGACACCTGTTGGTATGACCGCCTGCCCAGAGCCTGAAGGGACAGCACAGGACACTGCGTGCTGTCGGGTGGCCTGGGGGGATGCCAGGAGGGCAGGCCAGCAAGGCCCTGGTGACTGACCCTGTGCCGACTTCGCTGTGCCTCTGCAGCCTCGCTCACCCGAGGTTACTCTTTCCCCCAATTTCCATCCCGCCCCCCACTTCTTCAACTTTCAAATACTGTATTGAGAGCAGTTTCCAAAGTCACCCCACATCCTGCTCAGAACAAGGTGTGTCCTGGACGTCGGGATGGAGGCTGTGCAGCCTCTGGACCCGATTCAGAAGCAGTGACCGGACGGAGCCCGCCCCGCAGTGGTTGGTTTTGGCTACATGTTAAAACGGAGGCGCAATCAACGGGTAATAAATGCAGACTTGGAGTGTATAGTCTGAGGGATGACAAATGTCTACACACATGTACCCACCCCCCAGTCAGGACAGAGGGGAAGACAGATTTCTACCTTGGCTGAGTTTAAGGAATTTAGCTTATAGAATCACGCTCACGGCGGACCCCGGACTCTGCAGAGAAGCTGGGGCAGGGAGGGCGGGGCCCCGCCCCCCAGACACACACTGCTAGCGTTCGGGGTCTTTGCTTCCTGTTTTTTCCATGTGCGTATATACATGTATTTTTCCTATGCATGTTTTTACATACATGACACCATGTCACACACTTAGTATTTTTAAACGCACGTAGCATAAGCTGCTATATTGTACACCTTGGGAACATGAGTTTTACGAAGTCTTTGGTGGTTATTTCTGAGAGCAGAGTCAGCTAGCGCTGACACCACAGAGAGAATGCTAGCGAGGACTGCGCTTTAAAATGCAAGTTTTATTACTTTTGGAATAAAAATCTACACGGCTCGGAATTCAACACCTGCAAACAGGTTTGTGCGCAGCAGCCTGTGTGGTGGGCTGGTTCCTCTCGGGCTTCGGGTGGCCTGGAGCGGAGGCTCTCAACCCGCCAGTGAGCGCGCAGCCTCCTTCTCCCCACGAGTGGCCTCTGAGGGCACAGCAGCTGCCGCCGCCAGGAGCCAGGCTGCCCAGTGGACGGGCT
>NW_005371320.1:547187-550369 GCF_000412655.1 Myotis brandtii
GAGGGCAGTGTCCGGGGTGGAGTCCTGGGCGCGAAGGTTTCGAGGCCGCTGCTGGGCTGCCAGGGACTCCCCCACCCTCGGCCCTGCCCCTCCTTTGTCCATCGGGTCTGAGGTGTTCCTCCTCCCGGTGGAGCCAGTGCGAGGGTGTGTGCGCAACACCGCGCCCCGGGTGCCATTTCCCTTCAGTGCACGTGGCTTTCCACCTGCAGCATTTCCCCTGAAGAAATCAAATCCATTTCCTCTGCGCTTTCCCCACCACTGAGGTCAGAAAGCCCTGGCCACCCAGAAACCAGACACCATTTAATCCACCTCACGTTTATTTTGTGCAAACAGCTGAGCAGTGGTCCACGGGCTGTGAAGTCTCGCTCGGGCCCCTCAGCCCGATGCCACCTGCATGGTACAACCTCTGGGGGCCTGGCTGGGCTGCGGGGTGTCCTGCCCCGCCCCATCCTCACTCCTCTTCCCAGGACAGTGAGGGTGCTGAGTGGGCAGCCTGGGGCGCCAGAGCTGGGCTCCATGTCACCAGAGTGAGTTCCGTGACTGAGTCTCACCTGCGGGCCCTCGGGGGGCGGAGGGCGGAGGCCGGCAGGGGCCTTGGTGGTGAACAGGCGTTATTTTGGGAGCTCCTCCTGCCCCTCCCACAGAGAAACCGCGAGGGGGTCCTGACCAGCTGAGCGAGGCCCTGAGTCCCTGTGGGGAGCCGAGGCCGCAGTGCCCCTCCCCCGCGGGGAATCCGCAGCCCTCCTGCTTCAGTCCTCAGTCCTCCACGTCTGCTGACGGGACGTGACACTCCGTCAGCATCCGGGCCCAGGTGCCCTGCCGTCTGGCACGTGGTCTTTCTCCGTGTGCTGGTCCCATAGGGCACTTCTCACCCTTGTTTCCTGGACGAAGGTTTAGCCCCGGCCTCAGTGCCTCCGTGAGCAGGCGACCTGCACCCCACCTCCCGGGACCAGGGGCACAAGCCCCTGTGGGGTGACCCCTCCCGCAGGCCCGCCACCCTCGGCAGGCGGTGTGCATGTCACATGGGTCGGGGCAGGCGATCACGTCCGCTGCACTCCGCGGGCAGTGGGGTGGGCGGGCAGGGACCCCCAGCCCCGGCGGGAACGTGACCTCCACGAGTGCCCAGAGGACACCTGGTCACGGCTCAGACACAGGCTTGACCCGGCGTGGAAAACGTCTAGTTTGTTGCACTGTCTCAAGCACAACCGAAAGTCAGAACCAGGGAGAAACCGTGCCCAGCACTGGAGCTCTGTGGTCAGCGCATCGAGGAGACGGGGTGACGCATGGAAGCCCGCGGGCCTGGAAGAGCCTGCCATCCGCGGAGCGGTGAGGCCCGACCTCGCTGCAGCCCCCGGGCGGCCTCTGCTGTCACCAAACCCTAAGGAAGGACCTACGACAACGAGGTGTGCAGCAGCATCGCGCCAGCTGCCTGTCCTCACCGGGACCTGCAGGACCCTCTCCACCACTGCCTGGTGCCCTCGGAGGACGTATCTCCCCGCTCGCCACCCAGGTCCTGGGGCTTGACATGCTTGCTTAGTAGGAAACAGGCCTCGAGTGCCTGGGCCCTGGGCGAAAGGCAGCTAAAACCAGCAGCGGCCAGAATGGGCAGCTGTGTCCAGGGGAGGGGGGCTCAGGGTGGACGCAGGCTGGGCCCCAAGTCCCACAGCTCAGGTGCCAGCGAGGTGACTGGGCGCTGCAGGCTGACCCATGGACTGACGTCTGACGGGGCCGCAGCAGCTGACCACAGCAAGTACTAACCTAGGGGATCAGCCCAAATGCCGTGACAGTGCCGGCTGCACTGGGAGCCGGCGGCAGGCCCAAGGGCTCCCCGCACAAGGATGCACAGGTGACGCCCACTGTCGCACGCGGCAGCTGAGGCTGCAGGCTCGGGACAAACCACGGAAGGAGCGAGGCCTTCTGCGGGCTTTAGGGAATAGGTTTCTCTCCTAAATCTGACATTTCATTCCTAACGAGGTATCTTATGCAGGTTTGTACAACAAACAAAAAGGCGACCATTGTAGATTGCTCCTGAGGGTGCCCTAGTCTTGTGCCCCGCAGCACGAGCTGCACAAACTCCTGCTAGCGGGCGGGTGCTGCGCCCCCCCCCCAACCTTCCTGCACCGACCCGCCTGGGTGTGTGCACGGCCAGGTCATCGCCTGCTGGCTGTAGTGTTGTGGCTGGAGTGTCTCCAGACGGTGAGCGCATTCTGGCCTGGGCGGCTGCGGCGTGGCCTCCATCCTGGTTCGGCCAGCGCCTACCCCTCCAACGCGGCCTTGGGTTCCCGTCTGGGCGCCTGGCGTGGAATGTGTACAGGAACCTGCGTCCCTGGGAGGAGGTGCACCACGTGGGAGCATGTTCAGTGGTGGGAGCACTGACCTTCGGCCTCGACGTGGCTGCTGTGGCAGCCCACAGGGTGTGGTCAGCGATGAGGCCCTGACCGCAGCACATGGGAAACTGGTGCGTGCCCCTGGCCGCAGCCACTGCCCCACGCGGACGACCGCGCAGGCTCCGGTTACTCGGCTGAGGCTGTGGTTCTGGAACGAGACGGAAACAAACATGGTGAAAGCAAGTGTGGGGCGTTCAACGTGCCCACATGTCCAGACGCGCGGCTCAGAACCGATGGTGCACGGCACATCCGGCCGCCCTGAGCGCCGCCCGAGCTCCTTCAGATGACCTCCCACTCGTCTTCCAGGTCCTCAGGGTGCGAGGTGGCGGCCGGGCTGCTCTGGGCACCGTGTGCGTGGCTGAAGGTCCTTGTGAGCCGCTGGAGGAGGTAGCCGGGCGGGCCCACTGCCCACAGCTCATCTGACGAGGTCACTGCAGGGACAAGAGCAGCCACATAGCGAGCACCCAGAGCTCCTCCCGACGGGGCCCTTTCTGGCTGTGGGGCCAGGCGCCCCCGACCTGTGCCTCCGTTTCCTCAGGTTGCCCTGTCCCCTCCTGGAGGCCCTGGCAGAGCCGGGTACAGCTCCCCTCCCTCAGGGTCACCCAGGGCTGGCTTTGGGGAGAGGGAGTCCGGGGGAGCCGCCTGGACAGCCGCTGACACGGTCCAGAGCCTGGATTCGGGGAGGCCCGCGCAGCCCACACCCGGACCTGCCTGTGAGGCACGTGGCGTGCCCAGGCACTTTCTTCCAGTAGTCCCCCGCGGGGTGCTTGTCGGTGACGCCGTAGCGCCGGGCGA